>NC_037676.1:5157626-5199368 GCF_003255815.1 Theropithecus gelada
AATAAAAAAAAATATATATATATATATATATATATATAAATTAGCCAGGCATGGTGGTGCATATCTATAGCTCCAGCTACTCAGGAGGCTGAGGCAGGAGAATTGCTTAAATCCAGGAGGCGGAGGTTGCAGTGAGCCGAGATCACGCCACTGCACTCCAGTCTGGGCAAGAGAGTGAGACTCAGTCTCCAGGAAAAAAAAAAAAAAAAAAAAAAAAAAAGGTCTGTTTTTGTATAATGAAGTTACAAGCATTATGGAGTCTGCATGAGCCCCTTGAGAAAGAAGCTGGGGTTGGTGGTGGGCAGAAATAGAGAGAGAAAGGGGATAAAGAATGACAGGAGGGGGAGTCAGGGGCTGGGCCAGCAAAGCAGAGCAAGAATCCCTAACTCTCAGAAGAAAACACTATCAGTGGTATCAGTGATCACCCCCAATGTAGGATTAGCCAAGAGGGCCTATTTAGGTACAGAAATGCCTACTATTTTAATTTTTGTCCATGCATCTCTATTTACTTCAAGCTTCTAGTAAAGGTCTCTGTTTCCGCACTCTCCCCTCCACATTTCTATTCAACTTTTAAAATGCAGTTTTTTTTCAAGTCATTTTCCCCATATTTTCTCTAGTATCTCTATGCCACTTAACTAAATTTTCCTTTGTTCATAATTTGTTATAACAAATATTTACTGAGCATCTACTATGAGCCAGATGTATGTTAGATGCTTACTGGAAACACAACCATAAATAAGACAGACGTGTAGCTGCTCTTACAGTCTACATTACAATAGAAAGACCAAATGCATGATTAGATACATAGACAGATAAAGCAGTCAAATGAGCAGAATAAGTTTTAATAGTACACACAGGAAAAAAGGAGTTGAGATAGAGAATAACAAAGAGGGCTTGAACTGTGAACTGGGGACAGAGGAAGCTCTTCTGATAAAGTGACCTTGCAATGCAACATGTATAAAGGAGCTGACTACAAAACTCGGTTTAGAATCAGGAAGAGGGGGCAGAGTTCTCAGCACAGGCCAAGAACTAAAGGCAGAAAAGAGTGTGGCCTCAGGGACTTGGAAGCCCAGAACATTTGGAAGACGCAAACAAGGGAGAGGGGAGCAGCTGACATTGAAAGGGAAGGGACCATCATGCAGCACACTGGACCTGGGTCAGCAAACTTCTGTAAAGGGGCAAGTAGTGAATGTCTTAGGCTTTGTGGGCCATAAAGTCTCTGCCACAGGATCCAAATCTACAGCTGTAGTACAGAGGCAGCCACTGACTACATCGTCAGATGAACGTGGCTGTGTTCCAATAAAACGGTATTTATGGATACTAAAATTGAATTTTATATAATGTAAATATCATGAAATAGTAAACATTTGAATTTTTCTTCTCGTAACTTAAAAACCATTCTTAGCTCATGGGCCATTAAAAAATAAACAGGATGGCAGGGTGGATTTGGCTGGGGGATGACAGTTTGCTATTCCCTACTATAAACCACTGAATTCTAAGCCATTTTATCAGAAGGATAAAGCTGATTTATGTGTTAAAGTGTTGCAAGTAGTTAGGCATAAGCCCGGCAGGAGAGGGCTCTACCAGCCACCAGGAATGTCACGTGATAGCTCAACAATGATCACATTGCCTCTCTAAAAGTGATAAATTGGCAGCCAGAGCCAGGGAGAGGCCATCTCCTGACAGTCCACACCTGTTGCACCAAAGTGTTAACTGAATGCAGACGCCAGGGAGAGGCCATTTCCCGGGCATGCACATTGAGACAAAATGGTGGAGAAATGGGAAGAAAACCTCAGATGGGCACCCATCACCACTTCCTAAACAAACTGCCTGCGCTCAATTCCCGCGCTGTGCGTGCGGGCAGCCCACCCTAAGCGAAGAACTGTGGGAAAGGGCGAGCCTATAAATCCCAGGATCAAGGTTAAACATCAAATGTGACCTCCATGCCTGCTTGGGACTCTTCCAAGCGTACTTTCCTTTCTTTCTGTTCTGAAGCCTTTTAAATAAACTTCTGCTCCTGCTCTGACACTTGCTTTGGTCTCTTCCTCAGCCTTATGCCCCTCCGTGGAATTCTTTCTTCTGAGGAGGTAAGAACTGAAGTTGCTGCAAACCCATACGGATTTGCTGCCAGTAACTTGGATACCTTCCACCGGTAACAAAAGGGGTTACATTTACTGATGTATAAGAAACAAAATGAAACAGACAGGCAGGAGGCTGCTACAGTAATTGAAGCAAGACATGATAGTTGTCTGGACTGTGAGTAACAGCAGAGATAAAGATCTATGAGAGTTCTATTTTGAGATAAAAATCAATAAGCCATTTCAATGGACTCCATAAGAAGATGAGGTAGAGAAAACAATGATGGCTGCCTGATATTGAGTCTTCCCCATTCCCTCCCCGAAAAAAAAGCAGAAAGAAAAAAAAGAAACTTAAATAAAAGACACATATGACCTACATTCTCACCGATATGGAGATAACAGCGCAAATTCAGATGACCTATAAGTAGAAAAATAATCCAAATTCCAACACAGCTGCAAGTCTGTGGATGCAGAAAGTTGGGGAGAATAGGCTTACGACTCCATAAAAAGTAGCACAGCCTGGAGGACTTACACGAAGCACAGGTAACAGAAGTCTCAGAAAGAGGACGCCCAGCACAACTGCCACAACGCAGAACCCATGCAGCTCACAGTACCCGCTCCAGGGAAGGGGCCTGAAATGGAGCAAGACTAGGACAGGCAGGCCCTGAAAAGCATGAGTTCTGGGGGGAGTAGCAGCCCTTGCACCAACGGCAGTGAAAAAAAGAGGAAACTAAGAGAAAAGCATTTAAGGATCCTACAGAAACAAAAGGCAAACGAGATACACGAGCCCCTCTCTTCTCCCTCCATCACAAGCATCACCTATAAAAGAAACTACGCAAGACAGCAGAACTGACAGAAGAGGATGCTCTGGCCACATACCCAGCCTATACAATGAATGGAAATAGACAGAAAAGACTACATCCATTTAAAAAATCTCTTTTAAAAAAACAAAGAAAAAGCAAATCATTTCAGCTGAGGAAAATCCATCACACCCCCTAAAATAAAATCAAACACAAAAACTGAAGAATATAACAAAACCCTTGAACTTGAATCAAATATTGTCAACTGGGTGCAGTAGCTCACACCAGTAATCCCAGCACTTTGAGAGGCTGGAGTGAGTGGATCACTTGAGCCCAGCCTGGGCTACATAGTGAGATTCCATCTCTATAAAAAAAGTTCTTTAAGGCCGGGTGCGGTGGCTCACGCCTATAATCCCAGCACTTTGGGAGGCCAAGGCAGGTGGATCATGAGGTCAGGAGATCAAGACCATCCCGGCTAACACAGTAAAACCCCATCTCTACTAAAAATACAAAAAAAAAAAAAAAAAATTAGCCAGGCATGGTGGTGGGCACCTGTAGTTCCAGCCACTCGGGAGGCTGAAGCAGGAGAATGGCATGAACCCGGGAGGCGGACCTTGCAGTGAGCCGAGATTGTGCCACTGCACTAGACCGCAGAGCAAGACTCCATCTCAAAAAGAAAAAAGAAAAAAAAAAAATTTAATGGCTGGGCATGTTGGCACATGCCTACAGTCCCAGTCACTTGGGAGGGCTGGGGTGAGAGGACTGATTGAGCCTTAGAGGTCCAGGCTGCAGTAAGCTGCAACTGAGTCATTGCATTCCAGACTGGGCAACAGAGCAAGACCCTGTCTCCAAAAACCCAAAAACAGAGCAAGACCCTGTCTTCAAAAAAACAAAAACAAATACTGTCAAATGAGTATTTGGGGTAAAAATGTATATGTGTGTGTGTGTCTGTGTATGTGTGTGTGTCTGTATATAAATATGTGTGTGTGTGTGTGTGTGTGTGTATAAAAGGGTCAAAGTCAAAGTGGCTGAAATAAAAGCTAAGCAGGCTCAATGTAAACATTATTGGAGTCCCAGAAGAAAAGCAAAACAATGAAACAGAATATTTGAATCTATAATCCAAGAAACTTTTGCAGAAATATAGACCTGAATCTGTTGAAAAGGCCAATCCAGAACTGGAATGATCAATCCAAAACATATTACAGTAAAGCTATGAGTCTTAAAAAAAAAAATCCTGGCCAGGCACTGTGGCTCACACCTATAATCCCAGTACTTTGGGAGGCTGAGGTGGGCAGATCACGAGGTCAGAAGATCGAGACCATCCTGGCCAACATGGTGAAACCCCGTCTCCACTAAAAATACAAAAATTAGCTGGGCGTGGTGGCACGTGCCTGTGATCCCAGCTACTTGGGAGGCCGAGGCAGGAGAATGGCTGAACCAGGGAGTCGGAGGTTGCAGAGAGCACAGATCGCGACACTGCACTCCAGCCTGGCAACAGAGCAAGACTCTGCCTCAAAAAAATAAAAAATAAAATAAAATAAAAAATATCCTTAAGGAGTCGCCAGGCAAAAAGATCAAATAATTTTGAAGGGAAGAAGAATTAGACTGGCATCAGATGCTTCAAAAATAACATACTCCATTCCATTTCTGTTTATTCCTAACAAACCAATATACAAATATTAGGTGAACTATAAGCTATACATCCTGGAAATACAGGAAAAATAAAATAAAACAAACCAACGATGTGAGAGCTTTGAAAGCTGGAGGGAAAAAAAAGAAAAAGAAAGAAGAGACAAATTTTAAAAGGAAGCAAAAGACTCTGGGCATCACCACATTTTCTGTCCGTCCCCTAAAGGCAGCCACAGTCCCTGTGGGAGGTGGTGTGGCGCAGCAGGCACTCAAGCAGAAGCTCCGGCCTCCTTTCTCGCTGAAGAGACCAGACGAAGGAGACTGGGCACCTACGGCCACCAGAGAAATGAGGTAAGGACTCAGGAAGTAAGAGAACCAGAGGAGAAACCCCAAGTTCTGAGTATGGAAGTTCAAGTCTCTGGCTGACCCCTGAACAACAAGTGTTTGAGGCAAACAAATCAGCTTGCACCTGAGGCTCAACGAGCCCATCTAAGCAACTGCCCACATAATGACAGTGTGCATTTAACTTTAATGACAAGTCAACTGCTTGCTAAAACAAAAACATCATGCTCTTTGCGACAATACAAAAGAATCCAGAGTCTACATAGTATTTACAATGTGCAAAATACAAGCTCAAATTATTTGCCATACGAAGAGCCAGAAAAATGTGACACACTATCAAAGAGAAACAAAAACAAAACAGATGGCAACCTCAAAATTATCAGACAAGGTCATTAAGACGACTACTTATAACTATACTCATCGAGGTAACAGAAAATACATTCGTAACAAGAGGCAGGAAAAGCAAAGATGAGAAATCTCACATGAAAACGAAATTTTAAAAATGTATACAAAAACCAAGTAGAAATGTTAGAAATCAAAAATATCTGAAATAAAGGTATTAAGTAGCAGAATGGATTTGATGGAGAAAAACGTCAATGAACTTGAAAACAGATCAATCTGGGAAGAAAAAAAATGACAACAATAATGAACAAGAAGGAGAGCACTGTGGACAAATGCAAACATTTAAAAGGTATATTACATAGAAAGGATTGGCAAACTACCTGGCTTACTGCCAGACTTGTAAGTAAAGTTTGCTGTCACACAGACACAGGCATTTGTTTACTTATTTTCGATTGCTCCTTTCACACCACAAGAAAGCTGAGCTGTTGAGACCACATGGCCCGCAAAGCCTAAAATATTTACTATCTGTCCCTTTACAGAAAACTTTACCAATCCCTGGTATACAGCTAATTCGAAAAAGATATACAGCTAATCAGAAAAAATGAGGAGGAAATGCGGCAGAAAAGATAGATGAAGAAATAATGGCCAAAAATGAATTATATGTAGAAACACAGATAAGTACACATTCAACAAGTTCTGTAAAATCTAAACAAAATAAATGTTATAAAACCATATCCAGACACTTAAATTTCTGAAAGTGAAAGATAATGAGAAAATATTGACAAAAGCCAGAGAAGGACACCTTACTCTTTTTTTTTCCCCCTACTCTTGTTACCCAGGCTGAAGTGCAATGGCATGGTCTTGGCTCACTGCAACCTCTGTCTCTCAGGTTCAAGTGATTCTCCTGTCTCAACCTCCCGAGTAGCTGGGCCTGCAGGCACATGCCACCACACCTGGCTAATTTTTGTATTTTTAATAGAGATAGGGTTTCACCATATTGATCAGGCTCGTCTCAAACTCCTGACCTCAGGTGATCCACCCCCTCGGCCTCCCAAAGTGCTGGAATTATAGGTGTGAGCCACCGCACCCGGCCTGTTTCAACAATTAAAAAGGAAAGATGACAACGTACATAACATGATCAAGTAGGATTTATCCTAGGACTGGAGGCTGGTTCACCATACAAAACCCCTCATTACACCACATTAATACAATGAAGGACAAAAATCACACAATGATCAATCATGCAGAAAAACATTTGACAACAATATCTAACTTTCTTTAATAATAACAAACAAACAAACAACCTGGAATAGAAGGGAATGTCCTCAGCCTGATAAAGGACATTTATACAAACCACAGTTACCATCATACTAAATAATGAAATACTGAAAGCTTTTCTCCAAAGATGAGCAACAAGACAAGGATGTCCATTCTCACCACTTCTATTCAACACTGTGCTGGACATTCCGGCCAGAACAAATAGGTAAAATAAAATAAAATAAAATAAAATGCAGCCAGCCTAGAAATGAAGAAGTAAATCTATCTCTATTTACAAAATTATACAACACTGCATATAGAAAATCCTAAGGAACCCACAAATACAATTTAGAACTAATAAACAAGTTCAGCAAATTTGCAGGGTGTAGGATCAATATACAAAAATCACCTGCATTTCTATACACTAACAGCTAACAACGTAAAAAAATTAAGAACAAAAAAGTTAGGAATAAATTTAACCTAGGGGGTATAAAACTTGTACACTGAAAACTAGAAAGTATCACTGAAGGAAATTTGAGACGTGAAAAAGAAACACATCCCATTTTCATGGACTAGAAGATTAAATATTATAAACACACCAACACTTCCCTAATTAGAGATTCAATACAATCCTGCCAAATCCCAGCTACCTTTTTTGTTTTTGAATAAACTGACAAGCTGATCATAAAATTCATATAGAAATGCAAGGAACCCAAACAAGACAGCCAAACAATCTTAGCAAGGAACCCAAATCAAAATAGCCAAACAATCTTGAAAATGAAAAACAAAGTTACAGGACTCATACTCCCCAATTTCAAAACTTACTACAAATTTACTGTAATCAAAACTGTGTGAGCCATGCACGGTGGCTCACGCCTGTAATCCTAGCACTTTGGGAGGCTGAGGCAGGTGGATCACCTGAGGTCAGAAGTTTGAGACCAGCCTGGCCAACATGACGAAATCTTGTCTCTACTAAAAATACAAAAATTAGCCAGGCATGGTGGTGTGTGCCTGTAATCCCAACTACTCGGGAGGCTAAGGCAGGAGAATCACTTGAGCCCAAGAGGCGAAGGTTGAGATGAATCCCAGCTACTTGGGAGGCTGAGGCATAAGAACGACTTGAGCCTAGGAGGCAGAGGCTGCAGTGACCCAAGATCTAGCCACTGCACTCCAGCCTGAATGACAGAGCAAGACTTGGTGTCAAGAAAAAAAAAAAGAAGATACCAACCCTGTGGACACCTTGATATTGGACTTCCGGCCTCCAGATTGTGAGAAAGTCCATTTCTATTGTTCAAGCTACCCAGTCTGTGGTCTTTTGTTACAGCAGTGCTGGCTGACTAACACAATCTGCTTCATCACATTCCCTCTTGTTTCCTAAGACCGCCTTGCATACCCAGCTTCAGGACCTGCAGGCTCCTTCTCCCCCTAGGCAGAGTTAGGTATTACAGTACGCCCATTTTTCAACTGCAGACATTGAGGCTGGAGGATGTCAAATTACTTGGTGAGGTAAGAGGCAGACAAAAGATGAAAATCAAACTTTATCTGGTTCTGTGATCTGTGCAAAGTATCTCCACACATTTTCAATACTAGATACTTAAGGAAAAAAAGTAAGAGAGAAGCTGCTTACTTTTCAACCCAGAGGACTGAAACGAGCTTTACGCCTCTCTTCTGAGCTTTGTCCCAAGTGCTCTGGTAGCCATCTTTGAAGATAACGTGAGTTACTTGTTTGTTAAAAGTTTTTGAAACCTGTAGACAAAATGCAGAAAACAAAATGTACATTACTGTTCATTCACATCTTCTTAAGTACAACTGATCAAAAAACCTCTACCCCAGCAATTCTGTTTCTCAGAATCTGACAGAGAAACACTCGAAGGAGTGCATAACGCTGCTTAAAACATATCTGTTACAGTTAGAACGGTGAATCATACACACAAGTTCATGTCTACTCCCTCTAAAAAACCCTCTGAAGTGTTACTGAAAGAATAAAGAGTTGGAGCCCTGCAAGGCTAAAGAGAACAGAAGAGAAAATGTGGCCATGAGAAGGCACCACATTTTTAGAAGATGGAAAGAGTCAGATGATAATGGACATTTCAGAAAAGCTTTCTACACCAAAAAAATAAAACCAAACGAAATTCAGAGGCAATAGAGAAAACAGAACACATATTTAACCAAAATTAAGAACACTTAATATCTTAAGATACTGTATTCATGGCCGGGCACGGTGGCTCATGCCTGTCATCCCAGCACTTTGGGAGGCCGAGGCGGGTGGATCACCTGAGGTCAGGAGTTCAGGATTTCGAGACCAGCCTAGCCAACCTGGTGAAACCCTGTCTGTACTAAAAATACAAAAATTATCTGGGCATGGTGGCGGGTGCCTATAATCTTAAATGCGTAAATACAAAGTAAGAAGGTTGAAAATCAGTGCAATCATTCAAAAAGTTGGAAAAATTCAGCTAATTAAAACCAAAGGAAACTGGGTGTGGTGGTTCACACCTGTAATCCCAGCACTTTGGGAGGCTGAGGCAGGTAGATCATGAAGTCAGAAATTTGAGACCAGCCTGGCCAAATGGCAAAACCCTGTCTCTACTAAAAATACAAAAATTAGCCAGGCATGGTGGTTCGTGCCTGTAGTCCCAGCAACTTGGGAGGCTGAGGCAGGAGAATCACTTGAACCCGGAAGGTGGCGGTTGCAGTGAGCCAAGATTGCGCACCATTGCGCTCCAGCCTGGGTAACAGAGCAAGACTCCGTCTCAAAAAAAAAATAAAAATAAAAAATAAAAAAAAAAAGAGAGATACTGTATTCATGCAACATGATCAGAAGATTATTTTTTAATAGGATCCTAAAGAGCTCTTGGAAATTAAGAAAAGATGACATAAGTAATAAAATTTTCTACAGAAGTATCAGTCAATGATGTTGAGAAAAGCTCACTGGTAGTAGAACAAAAGAACTAGAAGACGGACACAACAGGAGACAAAAGGCAAGAACGTCAGGAGCTCAGACCAGGAGAGCCAACAGCCAATCAACAGAAGTTAAAGAAATACAGAAATACACAAAATGGAGACAATATTATTAAAGATATAATCAAAGAAAAGTTTCTCGAACTAAAGGATATGCATTCTAGATCAAAAGAAACCCCACAAAGGCCCAGCACAAGAATGAAAACAACACTAGACCAAGCTTATCACAGAATTCCAGCATGGCTGGCAAAAGGGAAAAATATTAAAAGAGTAGGTAATCAAGGTGAAGAGGACGGAGACACATCACATGCAAACAATGATAAGTGCCAGCTGAATCAGGCTTATCAACAGCAGTCTGGAAGTGAGAAAACAATGGGAAATACCTTCAAGGAAAAACAATATTTGTGCTAGCATTTTTAGTCAGCTAAAATATTAGTGAAAGGTAACAGTATAATAAAGGCATGCTCAGACACTCATGGTGTCAAAAATGTTACCTTTTATGTATCCTTTCCAGAAGCAGAACTCATCTGCATAATTCTCTATAGCACTCAATTGTACTGAAGTAATATACGTACACTGATTGGAAATATGAAGGCAAATACCAAAAGAAACAGATGATTTGAAAATAACTGTCTTTGAAAAATGGAAAAGGAAACGTACTGCAAAGGGTTGCTGGTTTCTCTTTGTGTTCATTGTGAATTTCACGGCACTGCCCATTAGGCTTTTTAAACAATAAATATGTATTGCTTTTATAACTCTCTCTCTCTCAGTCTCCACACCCCTACCAAGTCCATGGGAGCTATCAAGGCAACTAAGAATTACCGGGCTGAGATTCTAGATTAAGACTGATACCTAGAGATGAGTCTAGCATTTGAGGCCATTTTCCCACAAGGCTTTTATCAAATTTAGCAAACACTGAACAGGACAAAAATTGAGAAGCCTCAAAGGGAGAAGGGGGTCTGATAAAACCCCTACACCTTGGGCTGAGACCCAAAGAGCTGCATCTAGATTAAGGGTGAATCAGAAGTTACAATGACCCTCACAGGCCTGTAGTCTAGTTTTAAATCATCTCGAATCCTGAAATTGGCTTAAGATAATCCTGGATTATGATACTACAAATACCCAAATCTGTTACGATGTTAACAACTGTTGAATCTACATTCACTATTCTTTCCCCAACTTCGCTTGCCAAGTTTTGAAATAAAAGGTGAAACCAAAAAGATCCAAAAGATCTAAGATCTTAATGCTACCCTCAAACCACCTTGTCAACTCACTTGTCTAATGGCTTTTTTCTCATTCACAATAACTCTTCCTCATCCCAGGTAAATGTTAGGCATGAGAACACGCAGACTCCCTCAGGTTCCTACATTCCGGTGTATCACAGCAGGCATGTCTCCCCTCTTGCAGTGCAGGCCCTGCTCCTATATTCGGATTCCTCTGCACTGACCTCTTACTCAAGACAGGCATTAGGGAGGTCAAACAAGGCTCTTAGGGTAAAAAAATTTAGTAGCACCCACTCTTTGCCTGGTGGTGAGTGCCTCTTAAGGTTTATATCCACGGCAGCTCTCTTGCCCCACCCCAACCTAGCCCTACCTTCGATTATCTTTTCTCCCATTTTTAATGGATCTCTTTCACTCAGCCTATCAGTCAGCCCCTCCCAAATGCCAGAAAAGGACATAAACAGACTTTTTTCATAGGTAAACTCCCTGTAAGAGTGTATTAGTTCCCCCTTATCCACGAGGGTTAAGTTCTGAGACATGCCCGCCCGCCCCCCACCCCTCCCAGTGGATGCCTGAGTCCTGAGCTAGTACTGAACCCGTTATATACTGTTTTTTCCTATACATACATATACAATGAAGTTTCATTTACAAATTAGGCACAGATTAACAATAATAACAAAATAGGGTAATTGTAACAATGTATTGTAATAAAAATTAACTGTTACTGTAACTTTGGCAGTTTGATGTGACTGCAACACTAGCATAGTTCTTCACAATTTCAAGATTAGAAGATTTGTTCTCACTGTAGATCTTAGCAACTTTAGCATATAATTTTTTTCCTTTCCTTAAAGTGGAGAACTTTCACCTTTTCATTTAAAGCACCTTAAGGCTTCTCTGGCATATCTGAATAGCCAGCATCACCACTCTTGCACTTTAAGGCTGAAAATTAGGTCTGCCAAATTTAATCTGCCTTGCTCGCTTTTGGTCACTTGCTTTTTATAATTTATTTATTTATTCCTATATAGCTGCAAGTCATGCTGCTAAATGCTGTAACAACCTTCACTGGCTTCCTTATAACACTTCTGGTGGATATGTCACCATGGTAACCGTTGCTTAAGTTACTTTTCAGGAACTTGGGGCAGCACCTCTACAGTTCAAACAGGCTGCAACCACCAACTCTTCAACCTGGCCTGTGCTAATGCCCAAGAAGTGACCTTTTGACATGAGGCCAAAATCTTCACCATCGGATCCTACTAGTGACTGCTTGGTTTTTTTTGGTTTTTGGAGACAGAGTCTTACTCTGTCGCCCAGGCTGGAGTGCACTGGCGCAATCTCAGCTCAAAGCAACCTCCGCCTCCCAGGTTCAAACGATTCTCCCGCCTCAGCCTCCCAAATAGCTGAGACTACAGTGTGTGCCACCACACCCAGCTAATTTTTTTGTATTTTTAGTAGAGATGGGGCTTCACTATGTTCGCCAGGCTGGTCTCGAACTGCTGACCCCAGGTGATCCACCCGCCTCAGCCTCCTAATAACGCCTGTTTTCTAAACATGCATCCCATGAACCCCAGCTACGCTTGTGCAGATCAAGTACTCCATTTTTCCCCACTGCTTAGATCACCCCACTTCCCTAACTGATAAATATCCCTAAGCCTTCTCTTTGGGAATGAAGATTTGAGTACTCTTCTGCCTCCTAGCTGCGCTTCTCTGTGAATGAATCTTTTCTCTTTTGTAAAACCCATCATCACAGTGATTACTTAGTGTGCGTGGACAAAAGATACCTATTCGGTATCAAGGACATTATTAAGTCAAATAAAGCTACTTGAACACAAGCACTATGTGATAGTAAATCTGATAACACAGATGGCTATACTGAGAAACCTTGAATAAGGCAAACTGTTTGCTATCTCCATTTCCTCATATCTCAATGATTCCTGCCCATTTCACTGAAAACTGCACTAACTTCGCAATGACCTTACAGTGTTCAAATCCAAAGTACATTTGCCCATCCTATCTTTCTTGAACTATCTGTAGTTTTTAAAAATTCTGTCTTTAAAATTACTCCCTCTGAGCTCTGAAAGGCAATTAAAAAACTACTCCTGGTCAGGCTCGATGGCTCACACCTGTAATCCCAGTACTTTGGGAGGCTGAGGTGGGCAGATCACGAGATCAGGAGATCGAGACCATTCTGGCCAACATGGTGAAACCCCGTCTTTACTAAAAATACAAAAAAAAAAAAAAAAAATTAGCGAGGCATGGTAGTGTGTGCCTGTAGTCCCAGATACTTGGGAGGCTGAGGCAGGAGAATCGCTTGAACCCAGGAGGCAGAGGTTGCAGTGAGCTGAGATCATGTCACTGCACTCCAGCCTGGCAAGAGAGTGAGAGACTCCATCACACAAAAAAATAAATAAATAAATAAATAATTACTCCCTCCTTTGACTTCCACACTTGGTTTTCTCCTTCTCCTGGCATTCTTCTCTCCCTCTGTCACTGGGTCCCTGCTCCCATCGCCTGTCCTTGAATACTGAACAATGCTCCTCCCATCACCACTCTTCATCCTAACCATGCCCGACATGGGACGACGTCCACACCTGTGACTTTACACGACCCCTATGGTCCTGACCCCCCAAATCATCATCTCTAGCCTTGAACACTCCAAGTTCCAGACTTGTATATCCAAATGTCTAATAGATATTTTCAATATGCCCAAGTTTACAACTTTTCCCTTAGAAACCTGTTCCTTTTCCTGTATTCCTCACTTTGCTTAATAGCACTATGCATCTAAGTAACCAGTGTAAGAATCCAGCGTTTCATCCTAGGTTCCTCCTCCTCACTCAATGCCCACAGGCCCAACTGTTTTGTTAAGTCCTACTGTTCTAAATTCTTCACAGTTTGGCTCTTTTTTCTCCCACCACTTACCCATTGCTTTGTCTGTATTCTAAGTAATAACTCCCAAAATAAGAAAATGCAAATGTAACCTTTTACCTATCAGAAGACTGTCATATGAATCAACAGCAAAATAAATGTCTTACCTTTGCTCCCATATCCACAAGCTGTGTTGTAAATGTCTTTGAATAATTTTCCGTTCCATTGGATGACCACACTTCAACATAGGCCACTACATCTGAAAACAAGATATGAACATGAAATATACATTTGTAATTCCAGCATCCTCTGCCCAATAGATTTTGTTCTATTTATATTTAAGAGTAAACCGAGGCCAGCACGGTGGCTCACGCCTGTAATCCCAGCACTTTGGGAGGTGGAGGCAGGTGGATCCACAAAGTCAGGGATTTGAGACCAGCCAGGCCAACATGGTGAAAACTCGTCTCTACTAAAAGATTCAAAATATTAGCTGGGAATGATGGCGAGCGCCTGTAATCCCAGCTACTGGAAGGCTGAGGCAGGAGAATCACTAGAACTCAGGAGGTGGAAGTTGCTGTGAGCCGAGATTACACCACTGCACTCCAGCCTGGGTGACAGGGCGAGACTCTGTCTCAAAAAATAAAAAAGTAAAAAAAAAAAAAAGAGTAAACCAAAAATTTATTCTACTGGCCAGGTGTGGTGGCTCATGCTGTAATTCCAGCACTTTGGAAGGCCAAGGCAGTGGGATCACTAGGGTGTAGGGATTTGAGACCAGCCTGGGCAACATAGTGAAACCCTGTCTCTACAATTTTTTTTTTTTTTTTTTTTTTTTTTTAATAAGCCAGGAATGCTGGCAAGTGGCTGTAGTCCCAGCTACTGGGTGGGAAATGGGGTGGGGAGGGTGGAGAAGCTGAGGTGGGAGAATTCCTCAAGCCCAGGAGGTAGAAGCTGAGTTATAATCGCACCATTGCACTCCTTGCCTCAAAAGTACAAAAAGTAGATTAAGTTTATTCTACTGGCTAAGCAAAGTAGCTCATGCCTGTAATCCCAGCACTTTGGAAGGTGGAGGCAGGAGGATGGCTTGAGGCTGGGAATTCAAGACCAGCCTAGGTAACATAGTGACACCCTGGCTCTACAAAAAAATAATAAATTAAAAAATGAAAATAAAAATAACCAGGCATGGTAGTGCCTGTAGTCCCAAGTTAGTTAGGAGGCTGAAGCAGAATTGCTTGAGCTATTATGTGATGTCACTGCACTCCAGCCTGGGCAACACAGTAAGACTCTGTCTCATAAATAAATTTCTACTAAAAGCCTTTTCAAAATAGCTTCAGTGGAATTTATTAAAATTTTAAGCAAAGAACAACTGTACTCATACAATACATGACAGTTTACATTCCTAAAATTAGATGCTTTCCCCAAATTCTTAGGCTTAATTTTTCTAGTGCAGAAGTCTGTTTTCTGTGAAGGGACAGATGGCAAATATTTTAGGCTTGGTGGCCAATAGAGTATTTGTCACAACTACTCAACTTCATGGTTGTGGCACAAACATAACCATAGGTCATATATTAATGGGCCAGCCTGTGCTCCAATAAAACTTTATTTATGGAAAAGAAAATGTGAATGTGATATAATTTTTTCATTTGTCCTTTTTAAAAAATCACTTAAAAATGTAAAAGACATTCTTAGCTTGTAGACCCTACAAACACAGGCAGCAGGCCAGATATGGCCTGGGGGCCATAGTCTGTGGACCCCTGTTCTAGTGGATATCCTCTTCTTAAAATCTGATGGTTAAAAGAATTTTCCAGGTGTGCCATTGGTCAATGATTGCGGGTAACGCTAAAGGAAAACCAGGTTAATTTAACAAAATACTAACATTAGAAAAATAGCCGCATCTGATTACAGAGTCTGTATAATGCCTCTAGTCTTTTCTTTTGGCTATGTTTTATGACTCCAGGCCCCACAATACAGGCCCCTTTTTTTTCCCACGGCCAAACTCTACAAGACAGGTGTCCTCTATTCCCCGCTCCTGGGCTCTTCCAGGTGCACAGCGGGCGGGACTGGGTGCGGTATCATATACTGGTTGGGACAGCAGCCCTGGTCTAAGGCTCTGTCAGCACTGAATATCCACACACCGGGGGACAGGCACCTAAACGCCCCATGCCTTAGTTTCCACCTGTAATACGAGGTAAGAGAGTTGATACAGCGGTTAAAAAATCAGACAATACCACACCAGCCTAAGCACAGCGCCTGGCACACGAGGACTCCGCAGTAAAAGGCGGCTCCTATTATTGGAACAATTAGCATAGAAACTCCAGGTGGGCCTCAGAGGGGGTAGAGCAGGACCAGACCCAGGAGGACCCCACACCAACTTCCGGAGGGCAGGACTCTGACTGCCTGTTAGCTCCGGGACCAGGGACTAAGGCAGCAGGGGTGAGAGCAGGTGGGGTAAGAGCAGGTGGGGGGGGGGCGGGATCTGGGCGACAGGCAGCATGGGGGAGAGAGCAGGCAGCGGGGGATTGAGGGGGACTAGCAGCACGGGGGAGGCAACAGGCAGCCGGGTGTTTTGGGGAAACAGGGAGCATACGGCAGCAAGCAGGCAGTCGGTGGTTTGGGGAGACACAGAGCACGGGAGGGGAAGCAGGCAGCCGGGGGTTTTGGTGGGACAGGCAGCGGGGGAGGCAGGAGGCGGCAGGGGATCTGGGAAGGGACAGGCAGCGAGGGAGGGGCGAGCGGGGCTGCTCCCACGGGACCCCCCCGGAGTGCGCCCGCCACCAGGGGTGCCAGTCCTCAAATTCCCCCGCGGCTAGCGCAGGAAGCAGGAAGTCCCTCACCTTTCAGGATGGGGGCCGCCATGACAGACGGCGGGATCCGGCGGGCTGGACGGCGCGGTGCTGGAGACCCTGGCGGCGCGGGCGGGCACTGGGCATGCGCGGGGCGAGCGCGCCGCCCTCACGGCGCTTGACGGATTCCGCGCTTCCGGGATTTGTCTGTAGCTGAGGCGGGAGGCGGGAGGCGGGAGGCTGTAGGGAGTTGAGACCCCGGGGAGGGGGCCGGATAATGCCTCGCCGGGCCCCCGGCTGCGGGGCCGTGGTTTTTTCTCTCCTCCTGGGAGTAACGAGCACGACGGCCCCTCACCCCTAAATTAGCCTTCTATTTCCATTTGCGACTTAGAAGCTTCCCGGCGCCTCATCTGTGCTCACCTGAGTTGAGGATCAGGAATGGGAGGGGGCACAGTCATTGCCTCGCGGGCAGGGCGGGACCCCCGCGGACGGCTTTGTGCGGACTTTCGGCACCGTTATACCCCCGCCGCCAGCCCTACACCACCTGGGGCCGGCGCGCCACTTTACTGTTCGGGGCCCGACCCACCGCCCTGCCTGCTCTGGGGACCCGGACCGCCGATCCCGGGGATGGGGGACTCCAAGACTCAGACCCCACAGGGGAGACCCCGAGACCTCAGACCCTACGGAGGGGACCCTGAGACCTCAGACCCCACGCGAGGACCCCGAGGCTTCAGACCCCCACAGGCTGACCCCGAGATCTCAGACCCCCGCAGGAGGATCTCGAAAGCTCAGGTCCCCAGTGGGGGAGTGAATGAGACTTCGGATCCCTGAGGCAGCAAATCCCTGTGGGGCATCCCAGGACTCAGATCACCGCGTGGTGACCCCAGACCTCACATTCAGGCAACCCCCAAGCCGGGCACTACCCACTATCCCGGCGACCTCCCTAGAGCTCAAAGGCTTGGCCCTCCAGCTCCTGTGCCCTGCCTGCTCCCAGGCTCAAAACTCCCGCGCACTGATCCCCGCCCCGGAAGCAACCAGATTCACGGGAGGTTACCTGACTGGTCCAAGGTGATACAGCTGGTAGCTGTCGAAGATGTTGGTACTGAAACTCATGTACTTTTCGTTCTTTCTATTGAATCTAGAGGTAGAATATATGTACAAGAATATCAACTACCATCTACTCAGGTCCCTGTTTCATCTGTTTGTTCATTCACTCAGCGGTTAATAGGATCCAGTGAGCCCTCTGTGGTTCTGAAGGATTGCCTTGAGTATATGCAGCCTCAAAAAACCCACTTCCTAGGCTCAGTCTTTGACCAATATTTATCATTATCACAAGTTATTGCTCTAATAAGCTCTACTCGGGAGACACGGTGTTATGGTTTACTTGGGAGTGTGAGTTCTGGTCATCATTGAAGACTCACGTACTTTTACTGAGAAAGTGACATTGATCTCTGTAGATTTAGAATTAAATGATATGATGAAGTATATAAACCCACTACTTTTAGTCAAGGTGGTAAAAAAAAGTTTAGTATTTGATAGATTTTTCAGCTCCACTATCACAAATATTTTGTTCTAGGATTTCTTCTAGAAATATTACTGTTTTGGGTTGTATATTAGGTATAGGATCTACTTTTTTATTTATTTTTATTTTTTTTTTTTCAGGCAGGGTTTCACTCTGTTGCCCAGGCTGGAATGTAGTGGTGTGATCACAGCTCACTGCAGCCTCAACCTCCTGGGCTCAAAGGATAAGATCTACTTTTAATTAATTTTTGTATACGGTATGGGATAGCGACCAAAGTTCATTTTTTTGCATGTATACATATCCAAATGTTCCAGCATCATTTGTTAAAACGTTATTTTTGTCTCTACTGCATTTCCTCTGTGCTTACGTCGAAATCTGTGTCGCATATGTATGTGTTTCGTTTTAGGCTTCCTATTCTGTTCCATTGAGCTATTTATCTTTTTGCCGCCAGCACCATGCTGTTTTAATTATTGTAGCTATATAAATAAGTGATGAAATAAGGTAGTTTATGTCCTACAACTTTGTTTTTATTTTTCAAGCTTATTTTGTATCTTCTAGATTCTTCAGATTTCCTTGTAAATCTTAGAGTTGTCCTGTCATTTTGCACAAAAAAAAAGACTGCTGGGATTGTGTTTACAGATCAGTTTGGGGAGAATTGACATTTTAACCGTATTAAATCTTCTGACCCATTCACATTTAGGTCTTTTAAAATTTCTCTGGCCGGACACGGTGGCTCATGCCTGTAATCCTAGCACTTTGGGAGACTGAGGTGGGCGGATCCCGAGGTCAGGAGATCGAGGCCATCCTGCCTAACACAGTGAAACACCGTCTCTACTAAAAATACAAGAAATTAGCCGGGTACAGTGGCGGGCGCCTGTAGTCCCAGCTACTCAGGAGGCTGAGGCAGGAGAATGGTGTGAACCTGGGAGGCGGAGCTTACAGTGAGCAGCGATCTCACCACTGCACTCCACCCCGGGCAACAGAGTGAGACTCCATCTCAAAAACAAACAAACAAAAAACTCTTATAACTTTTGTTAGATTTTAACTTAAGTATTTTTTATTTTTTTTTATTTTTATTTTTTGAGACAGGATCTCACTCTGTCACCCAGGCTGGAGTGCAATGGTGTGATCATGGCTCACTGCAGCCTCGACCCTCCTGGGCCCAAGCTATCCTCCTACCTCAGCCTCCTGAGTAGCTGGGACTACAGGTACACACGACCATGCCCAGTTAATTTTTTAAATTCTTTTTAGAGACGGGGTCCCACCATGCTGCCCAGGCTGGTCTCGAACTCCAGGGTTCAAGCAATCCTCCTGCCTCAGCTTCCCAAGGTGTAGGGATTACAGGCGTGAGCCACTGTGCAAGGCCTTGTATTTTTTGATAATATTGTAAATGGTGATTTTTTTTTCAATTTTGTTTCTGATTGTTGCTAATATATGGAAATACAGTTGATATCTGCAATTCATCTTATGTCCTGAAAACTTGCTAAATTTGCTTAATAATTTTTGTACATTCAAAATGATGTTCTACAGGTAGTCATATTGTCTATGTTGGAAGGAAAGCTTTTCCTTGTTCAATGTGGGTCCTGTGTTTGAGGACCTGCAAATTAACTGACAACAATAATTTAACAGGAGAAAAGACAAGGTTTAGAGTAACTCACTAAATAGAAATAAAGGTTTATAGATCCACTTAACAAAATGTGTTGGGAGATTTTGGAGTTTCAGTAGGAAGTTGTGGAAGGTTCTTTTGGGCTTTTGGATGCTTACGAGAATGGGCAATCTGTCTCTACAGTAGTGGAATTCGCAGGAAACTTCCTCAGAGGGAAGCCAATGACACCTGTATTTTCTGGAGGCTCTGCTTTAGTGAAATAAGGGAAGTTCAAATAAAATTTCTTGCTGCATCTTTCTTAGGTCAAATATTTTCACAGTAAAATAATCTTTATACCAAAGTTTAGGGCCTGAATGTCCACACATTTCTCCATCTGAAACTTCCCTAGAAGTTTCATTAAAAAAAGGAAGCTAAGTTGATCGCTGTGGGGAGATGATTTGAGTTAGAAACTGTAAGATGAGAGATCTGTAAAAGGGGGAAAAACATAGATTAGAACAAGGAAACAAAATGAAAACAATGATTAATGTTCAGAGTAGACGATAAACCCAGTCTAGAGGGCAAGTCAGTTATGAAATTTTCTAGATGTTGGACTCCAGCCATCTTTAGCAAGGATGGTAGTGGTAGGTAGTGGCACCATCATGGTTATTTCCTGGAGGACAGTCTGGAAGATGCAGGTGTTCTGGGAAATATTTGAAAGACCCAAGTGTTGTGATAAATCTTTTGAAGTTTATATCTAGCCATCCAGCTTCAGCTTGCAAGGCTTTGAGAAGGAAGCGTTTTAGTTCTCAGTGACATCAAGTCAGTAGAGTGGGAGGAAAATTGGAAATACTAATTACTAACAAAATGTGTAAGACAGCAGGATCCAGGTGTTTTTTGTTTGTTTGTTTGTTTGTTTTTGTTTTTGTTTCTTTTTTGAGACAGAGTTTTGCTCTTGTTGCCCAGGTTGGAGTGCAGTGGCACAATCTCGGCTCACTGCAACCTCCGCCTCCCAGATTCAAGCAATTCTCCTGCCTCAGCCTCCCAAGTAGCTGGGATTATGGGCTAATTTCGTATTTGTAGTGGAGATAGGATTTCTCCACGTTGGTCAGGCTGCTCTCGAACTCCCGACCTCAGGTGATTCCCCCACCTCAGCCTCCCAAAGTGCTGGGATTATGGGCATGAGCCACCGCGCCTGGCTGGCAGGATCCATCCTTTAAAGAGCTAAAAAAGTAGTTCAAAGACAGTGAACAAGACTAGAGTCTGATAACTCACACAACTGGGTTATAGTTTGCCATTGAAACGTAAAATTTCTCTGTATAATTACTACCACTGAGATCAAAGATAAAGTAAGATTACTCTTGTTTACAAAATAAGTCTTATCTCGTTAAATTTGGCCTGATCATTTACATAAGTCCAGCAAGAATGATAATTGACCACACGAGCCTTTTTAAGTTTGCTTTGCTGGAACTTTTATAAGGAATCTCAGATTAGACTTTTAAGACTATACCTACACTGCCGGGCACAGTGGCTCATGCCTGTAATCCCAGCACTTTGGGAGGCCGAGGTAGGTGGATCACAAGGTCAGGAGTTCAAGACCATCCTGCCTAACATGGTGAAACCCCGTCTCTGCTAAAAATACAAAAAAATTAGCGGGGGCGTGGTGGCGGGCACCTGTAGTCCCAGCTACTTGGGAGGCTGAGGCAGGAGAAGGGCATGAGCCCGAGAGGCAGAGCTTGCAGTGAGCTGAAATCGTGCCACTGCACTCCAGCCTGGGCAACAGAGCAAGACTGAGACTCCATTCCCCACCCCACCCCAAAAAAAGACTACACCTACACTATCTGTAGTTTCAGATAGAGAAATGTGGGGATCCATTCGGATCCTAAAACTTTTGCTCTTCTTGAGGTTTCCAAAACATCTTAAGGCCCTAGGCCTGCCAGTAAGTGTACCCATCTTACTCACCTGTAAGCCTGGAACCCTGTAAGTCAGGTAAGGCACCAGGTCAATTATTTCAAGAGAGCTTTGTAAGCATTGACTCCATCAAGTCAACCTTAGTTTATTAAAAATGTCTGTTCACATCTAATTCTATGCACATCAGTCTCAAATATGACATTCTATTCAAACTCACGGTAATATCAATTTTTCCAAAGAACGTCCTTTTTTAAGGAGAATAGATTCTTCTTGAATTTATGCAGATAACTATATTGCCATGAGAATAGGAATATTCAATAAGAATTGACAAATTTTAGAGGACGCAGGGAGAAAAAGATAAATTTTCTATTTATGGAAGTTTATTAAATTGTTATCAGTTATGGATCGCTTAAGAGAAAAGAGAAATCAAAGGATTTATCACAACAGTTGGGGTTTTCAATTATTTCCCCAGAACACTTGCATCTTCCAGGCTCTGCTCCAGAAAATAACCATGACTCCAACGCTACTATTACCATCCTCACTAAAGACGGAACCCCACATCTAGAAAACCTCATGACTGGCTTGCCCTCTGGACTTAGAAAGGATTTATATTCTGCTCCGAACATTAATCATTGTTTTTATTTTGTTTCCTTCTTCTAATCTATGTTTTTCCCTTATATCCAGGACATAGAACATTCAAGAACCAGCAATGTTTCAAACAAAGGCCATTTAAAAAATCATAAACATTCTTTATCAGTCACCTCAGTTCCATATGATCAATTCTGGTCTTGCTTGATCTTGGATTAGCAGTGTCATCCCATCAGCTTTTCAACTAGAGTTCTGGAAATCCTTCCTCAGTGCAGTGGTATGAGATTAAAGTTGTTTAAGCAAGTCATGAGAAGCGTGTACCCCACAGTACTGACTGTTACAGGCCTTACCATGGGTCTTAGAGACACAGTCCTTTTTGTTGAAGATGAAGTATTCTGGCTAATAGCTGATTGCAAGAGCTTTCAGGAAAGTATCAGAGTAAAATTATAACTGTGAATGACAAAAACCCTAAAATGGCCATGGTAAAGGTCAGATGAAGGTTTATTTTAATTCAGTTAACAAGGAAAATCAGTTTTTTGTGGCATACATTTAAAATCATAACTGGAATTATGACTGATAATATTATACCAGGACATATTACGGTTATCAAAGGCATTGACAAATTTCTAGGAACTTCATTCAGTTTCTAAAATAATAACATTTATCCATGCAAATACCACCTAAGGAAGGTTAAGTATCTTTTCTTGACAGTGAGTGCTTCCCATGCAATTTAACATATTGAATAAACCTAATTAGTTTAACATCTGTCTTTTTACAAACTGAGAGAACAAATATTTTGAGATTTTCTAGGGGCCCTTTGGAAAATCTCAAAGTCAGTTCAAAGTTAAAAACAATTTTCATTTAGAATTTCATTTGGGGAAGTTGTCAAAAAGCTTTGAACACTTGATTAAATAGGATCACAGGTCACTGTGAAACAACACTTAATTATCCATTTAATTAAAGTGACAATAAAAATAGCCTTAGGGGATTCTATGATTCTAAGAAAAAAATAGCTTTTTTTAAGGTGAGAAGATTTAGTTCTCTTAAATAATCAAAGACATGATAAAGCACCAGAAATTATTCTAATAAAACATAGTCACTGATTCCTAGTATTAATGAAAACAATATTCTGAAAGTTGTTGAAATAGTAAAGAAGACTTTTTTTTTTTTTTTTTTTTTTTAATTTAAGACAGGAGTTTTATTATTACTCCGGTCTCCCCAGGGATCAGAGTTTTGAAGAATAACTTGGTGGACTGGGGGAAGCCAGTGAGTGCTGATTGGTTGGGTTGGAAATGAAATCGTAGGGAGTCAAAGCAGTCTTCTTGTGCTGAGTCAGTTCCTGGGTGGTGGCCACAAGATCAGATGAGCCAGTTTATCTATCTGGGTGGTGCCAGCTGATCCATCAAGGGCAGGGTCTGCAAAATATCTCAAGTACTGATTTTAGGAACAGTTTAGGGAGGGTCAGAATCTTGTATCCTCCAACTATGTGACTCCTAAACCATAATTTCTAATCTTGTGACTAATTTGTGAGTCTAGTCCCTAGGCAAGAAAGAGGTTTGTTTTGGGAAATGACTGTTATTCTCTTGGTTGTAAACTATAAACACTAACCTAAGTTCCTCTCAAAGTTTGTTCAGCCTATGCCCAGAATGAACCTGGAGGTTAGAAGCAAGATGGAGTTGGTTAGGTCAGATCTCTTTCACTGTCCCAGTTACAATTTTGCAGTGGCGGTTTCAATCCCTCCCTCTGAGTTTATTTTATTTTATTATTTCAGCTCACCGCAACCTCCACCCCCTGGGTTCAAGCAGTTCTCCTGCCTCAGCCTCCTGAGTAGCTGGGACGATAGGCATGCACCACCACGCCTACCTAATTTGTTGTATTTTTAGTAGAGACAGGGTTTCACTATGTTGGCCAGGCTGGTCTCAAACTTCTGACCTCAAGTGATCCATCTACCTTGGCCTCCCAAAATGTTGGGATTATAACCGTGAGCCACTGCGCCCAGCCTCCCTTTGGATTTTGTAACACCTTAATCTTAAGGTATTGGCTAATGAAGATTGGAAAAGGGCGAAGGCTGCTCTAACTTCTTCCTGCTGATTAGAGGCATAGTAGGGGTAGGTGTTGACCCCAGGGTGAGAGGAGTGGAACCGCTTTGCAACTGCGTGAGTGTACTCATGCAGGCCTGGCTGGGGTTCCAAGTCTTGCATGGCAAAGGCATTAGTATTAACATCTATAGTTTTAGTATGGCATTTAAGGGAACAGTGGACTATCAGGTAGATAATGAGCACTAGGGTGAGGAGTGCAATTCCCAGTTTCAAAAGTAAAGATTTGAAAGCATTAGTTTGGGGACTTATAGCCCACAAAGAATTTAGGATTTAGTCCAAACTGAAGAAAAAAATCAAGAACACTAACAACAGTGGACTGTAAGGCTTTTTTTGTTTTGTTTTGCTTCTTGGTTTTTTTTTTAGACAGAGTGTCACTCTGTTGCCAGGCTGAAGTGCAGTGGCGAGATCTGAGCTTACTGCAACCTCCGCCTTGCAGGTTCAAGCAATTCTGCCTCAGTCTCCTGAGTTGCTGGGAGTACAGTTGCGCACCACCACGCCCAGCTAATTTTTGTATTTTTAGTAGAGACAGGATCAATCTCTTGACCTCGTGATCCACCCACCTCAGCCTCCCAAAGTGCTGGGATTATAGGCGTGAGCCACCATGCCCAGCCTATAAGTCTTTTTTAAGTACAATTTTTCTCTTTCCAATCCTCATTTTTATTAAAAACAAATCATGATAGGACTGATTGGTTTGCAAAATAAACTTTTATTGTACTCGGCCTGGTTATTTGCATAAAGCACAGCAAAAATAATTATTTTTCACATAGGCTTTTAAAATTGGCTTGGATGGAACTCTGTCCTATAAGGAATCTCAGATAAGACTTTTTAAAAGCTGAGCCCTGCCATTGGTTTGTACCCTCAAATACCTATGAGTTAGGTAAATTCCTCTTCTCTTGATGTGCCAAGATAACTTTGGGCTCCTCGCCCTGTTAGAAAGTGACATTCTTTACTTATCACAGGCCAGAAACCTTGTACAGGACTGTGCAAACAAGGTATGAGGCCAGATTTCCCAAGAGGCTTTTATTGGCTCTGTAAATCAACTTTGATTCCTTAAAGAAAGCATGCCATTCCAGTCAAAGCCTTGGTAAAATAACCAGTTTCTACAATTGTGTCCTGTTACAAAAGAAAACAGATTCTTATCGCACTTATACAAATGTCTATACTACCATAAATTGAGAATACTCATAAATAGTTCCCAAATTCTGAAGAAATCAGGTAGAGAGAAACAAATATGCTCCAAATTTTGATTACAGGAGTATATTTTACCAATTGTTAAAAGCTGTAAATAGCTCAAAAGAAAAGTTTTCTTAGTTCCTGAAAACAAAAAGGATCAGCAACATTTTAAGCAAAAAAGTAAAAAAAAAAAACAAACAACAAAAAAAAAACTACTTCAGTCTTCTGTTAGTTCAGTCTATTCAGTTAACTTCTGTTCTGCTTCATATTCATGAACATTTCAGCTCTCCATGAGAGCCCTAAGTTTTTTCCCCTTATACTGTCATAATCTCCAAAGTTATCAGAAACTTGCATTCAAGAGTACCTGTCAAAGTTTTATAGCTGATTATAAAACCACCTTCTAAAGTAGATCAAAATGAGACAATTGTCTGTGGATGACAAAAACATTTTAAGGCAGCCACAGTTAAAAACACAATTGGGCTGGGTGCAGTGGCTCACGCCTGTAATCCCAGCACTTTGGGAGGCCAAGGCTGGCAGGTCACGAGGTCAGGAGATCGAGACCATCCTGGCTAACCCAGTGAAAACCCATCTCTACTGAAAATACAAAAGAATTAGCTGGGCATGGTGGCAGGCGCCTGTATTCCCAGCTACTTGGGGGGCTAAGAAAGGAGAATGGCGTGAACTTGGGAGGCGGAGCTTCCAGTGAGCCAAGATCATACTACTGCACTCCAGCCTGGGCGACAAAGCAAGACTCTGTCTTGGCCAGGTGCGGTGGCTCACACCTATAATCCAGCACTTTGGGAGACTGAGGCGGGTAGATCACAAGATCAGGAGTTCGAGACCATCCTGGCTAACATGGTGAAACCCTGTCTCTACTAAAAATACAAAAAATGAGCTGGATGTGAGTAGCCTGTAGTCCCAGCTACTCAGGAGGTTGAGGCAGGAGAATGGCATGAACCTGGGAGGCGGAGCTTGCAGTGAGCCAAGACTGCACCACTGTACTCCAGCCTGAGCAACAAAGCAAGACTCTGTCTAGGGCGGGTGCGGTGGCTCACACCTGTAATCCTAGCACTTTGGAAGGCTGAGGCGGGTGGATCACAAGGTCAGGAGATCGAGACCATCCTGGCTAACATGGTGAAACCCCATCTTTACTAAAAATACATAAAATTAGCTGCACATGGTGGCAGGTTCCTGTAGTCCCAGCTACTCAGGTGGCTGAGGCAGGAGAATGGCATGAACCCAGGAGGAAGAACTTGCAGTGAGCCAAGATTGCACCACTGCACTTGAGCCTGGGCGACAGAGCGAGACTCCGTCTCAAAAATAAAATAAAATAAAACAATTATAATTATTACTGATAACATATACTGAGGCATATCAGAATTACAGGAATCTTATACAATTTTATAATACATACTAATAACATATTTATATGAATATAACCCAAAGAAAAACACTATTTTATTTTCCTGCATGATTTTAATACATTAAGCTAAATATGTCTTTTTGGACTTTAGGCAACTTAATTTTTTTTTTTAACTTAGAATCTGATCTTGGGGGGTTTGTCAAATATCAAAGGTTTAAAAACACTGGATATCACAAGATAGAATCCCAGGTCACCATAAGTTATTCATTAGCCAAAATGATAACTCTAAAAAACAAACAAACAAACAAACAAACAAACGTTACTCTGATAAGAGACTTAACTTTCCAAACCCAGACCCCATGAAGACAGCATGAGGCCCACTGAAGGAAGACTTTATTAAAGACTGTTGACATAGGGAAGAGAGATTGGGCTCAACTCTGAATTCGGCAAAGACAGCTGGGGATTTCCGGCTATTGAACACAGTGAGAGGTCAGTGGATGGAAAATTACAAAAGTATCAAGGGTAGGGAGATTCTTACTAGACCAACTGCTGTAGTCTGAATGTTGGTGTCCCCCACAAATTCACATGTTGAAACCTAACCCCTAATGCAATCGTGTTAAGAGGCAGGGCCTTAGTAGTAATAAGAGGTGGGAAGTGATTAAGTAATGAGGGCTCTTTCCTAATGAATGTGATTTTTTTGCCCTTAAAAAGAAGTTGAAAGGAGCAGTCCTTGTCCCTTCTGCCATGGGAGGACACAGAGTTGACCCTTTTCCCATGTGAGGACACGTAGAAGGCACCATCTATGAAGAACAGGCCTTCACCAGACACTGAATCTGCTGGTGCTTTGTTCTTGGACTTTCTAGCCTCTACAATTGTGAGAAATAATGTCTGTTGTTTATAAATTTCTCAATCTAACATATTTTGTTATAGCAGCCTGAATGGACTTAGATGGAAATTGAGAGCAAGAAGTGGGGTGCTGCTGAAAACAATATCTAAAAATGTAGAAGTGGCTTTGGAATTGTATAATTAGCGGAAGCAGGAAGAGCATTGAGGTGCATATTAGAAAAAGCCTGTATTGCTATTGATGGGCCATCTTAGAAGGCGATTGTCATAAGGCTGGGCGCGGTGGCTCACACCTGTAATCCCAGCACTTTGGGAGGCCAAGGTGGGCGGATCATGAGGTCAGGAGATCAAGACCATCCTGGCTAACATGGTGAAACCCCATCTCTACTAAAAATACAAAAAAATTAGCCAGACGTGGTGGTGGGCACCTGTAGTCCCGTCTACTCTGGAGACTGAGGCAGGAGAATGGCGTGAATCCAGGAGGCGGAGCTTGCAGTGAGCTGAGATCGCGCCACTGCACTCCAGCTTAGGTGACAGAGTGAGACTCCGTCTCAAAAAAAAAAAAAAAAAAAAAAAGGTGATTCTCTTAAGGGCTCAGAAGAGAACTGTAGAAAAAGCCTCAATCTTCTAAGACATTACTTAAGTGGTTATGCTCAGAATGTTGGTAGAAATATGGTCAATGGTCAATAAAGGCAGTTCTGATGAGGTATCAGAAACGAGGGGCATGTCATTAGAAACAGGAGGAAAGGCCATCCTTGTTATAAAGTGGCAAAGAACTCGGCTGAATTGTGTTGGGTCCTAATGTTTTGTGAAAGCAGGAACTTAACAAGCAATGAAACAGGTATTTGGCAGAAGAAATCTTTAAGCAAAGTGCAGCATGGCTTCTCCTGATTGCTGATAGGAAACGGCCAGGAGGGAAACAGATAAAATACAAAATTTATAATCAATTCTTTATAACAATTATGAAGAAAAACCTCAGCCAGTTCACAATGGAGAAACATAGCAGACACCACCTTTCAAAAGCAACCAAACATCACCAGTAAAGGGACAGACAGACACCAGGTGCCTCATGATATGAAGCACTGAGAAACACACATCACTTCTACTTCCAGGGGGTTCCTGCCAAGAATGCATAACCCAAATGGGATTCTGAGAAATCATCACACAAATCTAAACTGAGGGGCTTTCTACAAAATAACTGGCCTGCATCCTTCAACAACGTCAAGGTCGTGAAAGACAAAGAAATATGAGAAACTGTGGCAGCTTAAAGGAAACTAAAGAGACATAGCAACTAAGTGCAATGTGTGATTCTGAACTGAATCATGAACCAGGACAAAAAAAATTAAAACTATTTTCTTTTTGTTTTTAAATGGAGTCTTACTGTGTCGCCCAGGCTGGAGTACAGTGGCATGATCTCAGCTCACTGCAAGCTCCGCCTCCCGGGCTCATGCCATTCTCCTGCCTCAGCCTCCCAAGTCGCTGGGACTACAGGCGCCTGCCACCATGCCTGGCTAATTTTTTTGTATTTTTTAGTAGAGATGGGGTTTCACTGTGTTAGCCAGGATGGTCTTGATCTCCTGACCTCGTGATCCACCCGCCTCAGCCTCCCAAAGTGCTGGGATTACAGGCGTGAGCCACCACTCCCAGCCAAGAGTATTTTCTAGGAGGAATAGTAATGAGACAATTAGCAAAATGTGGGAAAGGTCTGTATGTTCAATAGTAGTGTTGTATAAATGTCAGTTCTCTGATTTTGATCATTATAGTGTGGCTACTTAACCAGAATGCCTTATTTTAGGATAATACACACTGAAGTATTTAGGGGTAGGTGACATCATGCTTATAACTTCCTTCCAAATATTTTAAGGAAAAATATATGCACACACACATACATTCAAGTATGCAAAATGATAATGAAAAAGCAATGTTAACATTTGGATCTGGGTGAATGGTTTATGGAAATTCATTTTTGTACTATTTTGTACATTTTGTACTATTCTTGTGCTTTTGCTATAAGCCTGAAATTCTTTTAAATAAGAAGGAAATATAATTATGGCAGGAAAATAGCTGACTGGGCCATATTACTAGCCCTAATGGTCCTCACCTGTCAGGGTAGAAGGCAAATACTGGTGACTGTCGAGTCACAGCCTCACATGCCCAGCACCATTGTAACCAGCTAGACTATGCTTGCTCATGCACATGGCAACAGAAAATAAGGAGTCCAAGAACATGCAACCCAGAAATCAAACTTAACCATTGAATATAGTTGGCTTAGTCGGATCAGGGCTACTATAACAAAATATCACAAAATGGGTGGCTTGGCCGGGCACGGTGGCTTGGCCAGGCACGGTGGCTCACACTTACAATCCCAGCACTTTTGGAGGCCAAGGCAGGCAGATCACCAGGTCAAGAGATTGAGACCATTCTGGCCAAAATGGTGAAACCCCATCTCTACTAAAAATAGAAAAATGGTGAGCTACTTGAGAGGCTGAGGAAGAAGAATCGCCTGAACCTGGGAGGCGGAGGTTGCAGTGAGCTGAGATCGCGCCATTGCACTCCAGCCTGGCGACAAAGTGAGACTCTGTCTCGAAAAAAAAAAAAAAAAGTGTGGCTTATAGACAAGAGAAATGTATTGCTCACAGTCTGGAGGCTGGACGTCCAAGATCAATGTGCTGGTTGATTTGGTGTCTGGTAAAGGTTGCTCTTGACTTCAGAGATGCACCTCCTTGATGTGTCTTCATGTGGTGGAAGCGGCTTGCTAGCTCCCTGGGGCCTCTTTTATAAGGGCACTAATCCCACTCATGAGGGTTCATAACCTAATCACCTTCCTAAAGCCCCACCTCCTAGTGCCATCACTTTGAGAGTTAGGATTTCAATGTATGATTTTGGGGGCAGGCACAAACATTCAAATCATAGCAACATCTCACCCTATCAATAGAAAGGCAGTTCTTGATATCCCATTTAAAAATCATCTCTGTTAAGGATAGGAAGAATTTAGTATAGAAATTCTGATGTCTAGGAAAACACTGTTATCAAATACTATATTAAAAGAAAGGTATTTACTCCGTCCAGAATATAGTCTCAAGTGTAAAGGTTCTTTGATTTAGTGCTGTTTCAAGGGCAGTTTTAGAGCAGTTGCAAAAAGCTTTGTTAAAAAAATGAAATTTTTAAGCCTTGACTAAGCAATAGCATATTGAAAAAGACCTGTGCCTGACACAAGAAAATACTAAATTAGAGGGTGCTATCATCCAATCCAATCTATTTGTTTCACAGATTCAAGAAATCAGGCTAGCAACTCAGAAGGAGAGCCACTTAAATTAGTATCCATTCTAGAACTTGGGCCTCTAGCCATCTGTTTGTTTTTCATTTGCTAGTCCTTCCATAGATATTTATCGAGCATCTTCTATGTCCCAGGAGCAGTGTTAGGCTCCAGATGGTAATGAACCTCTTCTCACTTCACTCACTCCCTCTTCATAGGACAAGGACTACCCATCACCAAAGCCTAGGGGCTAAAAATCTCATTATTAAGAACAAAGTGAATTAAAATTAATGAGCTCAAGATCTGATGTTTACACTAATCTGCTCTAGTATTTTTTATTTATTTATTTATTTATTTATTTATTTTGAGACGGAGTCTTGCTCTGTCGCACAGGCTGGAGTGCAGTGGCCGGATCTCAGCTCACTGCAAGCTCCGCCTCCCGGGTTCACGCCATTCTCCTGCCTCAGCCTCCCGAGTAGCTGGGACTACAGGCGCCGCCACCTCGCCCGGCTAGTTTTTTGTATTTTTTAGTAGAGACGGGGTTTCACCGTGTTAGCCAGGATGGTCTGGATCTCATGACCTCGTGATCCACCCGTCTCGGCCTCCCAAAGTGCTGGGATTACAGGCTTGAGCCACCGCGCCCGGCCTGCTCTAGTATTTTTTTGTCATACCGTTTCTATTCAAGATTTTTAATCAGATAATCCCATCTAAAAAAGGGATCTCATAAAGCCTAAAACAGGGCATCTCTGTTTCTTCATTTTTATTCTTCACAGAAGGATAAAAGATGAAAAGCTATTATTTCTCTACCAATACTCACCTGCATAAAAGGGATCTGTACTGGAAAGCCCCTTTAAACATACCCAGGGCAAAGGAAAGGCTGAAAATACTGACTTTTGTGAAGCCCACAGTTCGGCTCAGCAGGTGGGGGGCTTTTCAGAGATTTCTTCCTAACAGCCTGACAACACTTGGACAGGAATCAGGACGCAAAGCAAACGTCTCTGAGAAGTCCCGGCAAACAAGTCAGATGAAAGGGCCGCACTTCAGAAGGAAAATCCTGGCGCCCTGGAGTCTGAAGTTACCCGGGAATCTTCCCTTCTCCCAGCACAGTGTAAACATTTAGGGCAGCTGTGGATCTGGGTTTCCTAGGAGTTCATGAATTTCAAAGGTGAAGTGCAGATCATTCAGGTACATTTTCCTTTATGGTGTTTCTATAAAACCAAAAAAAGTAAAAAGTTGCTGGAGAAACTTGACTAGCATTCGTTAAATCTAACAGGAAACTATTTTTCGAGTGAAAATACAGTTCTATTGATGTTAGAAGCTAATGTGACTTTTTTCTTGAATAATAATTGCCAAATACCCTTCTCTTAAATGGAAAAAATTTTTAAAAGGCTTTCTATGTTCTACAATGAGATTATTTGACAGGATAGAATAATTAGTATGCTTGCACTCACAAACACGAAATATTTCTAAAAATCATGAGTACCTGAACTGAGATAAGGGAATGACTGGAAGAGGATAGGAAAGCAGACGGAATGAAAAACCAAAGAACCCAAATTATTTGCAAGAAAAATAATGATTTATCTTAGTTTTATGCCTTGGCAATGTTTTTGAGCAATAAAAACGCAGCTCTGTGGCTGACTGAAGAAGCCAGATGGTAGAGTTCTTAGTTCTTAGCGGAATGAACTCAAATATGGCCCAGGCAGCAAACAATGAGAACAGATCTCAGCTGAGTGTGGAGCTGAGCCCTGCAGGGTCCTGCTGGGCCCCATGTTAACCCCTCAGTCGCTGGATGCCTGGGAAGCCAGGTGGAAACCAGGAGAAAGAGATGGCTGGGGAGGCAAATCCTAGGGTGGTTCAAGACAACAGCATCTTCAAGTGACCCAGGAATATTCCAGTATTTTAGCAATGAGCATAGCTGTGCCAATGTGTCCCAGCTTGAATATGGGCCCTGAACATTGAATTTTTTAACACATCTGAGATCATACCACCTATAATTTGGTGCCCTACTTTTTTTTCCCCCAGTTTAACAGTATACTGTGAGCCTTTTCCCACAATGGGCACTGTCTGGGTTTATGGCTTTGCTTCCAAAAAGAATTGGAGGCAATTATCTTACATGAGAATAAGAGTGTTGAAGAACAATTACTTTTGTCCACAGAAAATTCTTCTGAACAACGTGGTTCATGATGGTGAGCCACAGTTCCCGGCCTATTCATTCTATTTTTTTAAAGCATTCTCGGGCCTGGTGCGGTGGCTCACGCCTGTAATCCCAGCACTTTGGGAGGCCGAGGTGGGCGGATCATGAGGTCAGGAGATCAAGACCATCCTGGCTAACACGGTGAAACCCCGTGTCTACTAAAAAACACAAAAAAATTAGCCGGGTGTGGTGGCGGCGCCTGTAGTCCCAGCTACTCGGGAGGCTGAGGCAGGAGAATGGCGGGAACCCGGGAGGCAGAGCTTGCAGTGAGCCGAGATTGCACCACTGCACTCCAGCCGGGGCGACAGAGTGAGACTCCGTTTCAAAAAAAAAAAAAAAACTAAGGCCCCACACATTCTGACTCTACCCTCTCTCTCTCTCCCTCCTTCAGAATTCCCTCCTCCAAGCTCCCCTGCAAGTTTTGACCTTGTCTTTATCACCCTTCTCTCTCATCTGCCAGATCTGTTCTTTCTCTTCCCTAAAGTAACTGTTATCCCTCTTTGTGTAAATCCCCCATGCTCTCTTTTCTTAGCCAATCTCCCTAGTCTGACCAACACCACCCAGAACTGGGCTAGCAAAGACAGAATCTTCTTAGAAGAAAAGAAGAGAGATTGGTTGTAAACATTTGCAAGTTATTGTTTTGTGTCAGCTATTTGTTTTTGTTTTGAGACAGCCATCTCACTCTGTCCCCAGGCTAGATGCAGTGGCGTGATCTTGGCTCGCTGCATCCTCGACCTCCTGGGCTCAAGTGATCCTCCTACCTCAGCCCTCAAGTAGCTGGAGGACAGGCGCGCTCCACCACACCTGGCTAACTTTTTTTTTTTTTTGTATTTTTTGTAGAGATGGGGTTCTGCCATGTTGCCGAGGCTGGTCTCAAACTCCTGAGCTCAAGCTCAGCCTCCCAAAGTGCTAGGATTACAGGCATGTGCCACTGTATCCAGCCTGTGTGTTTTGTTTTGTTTTGTTAAGACTGAGTCTCGCTCTGTCACCCAGACTGGAGTGCAGTGGCACGATCTTGGCTCACTGCAACCTCCACTTGCTGGGTTCTCGCCATTCTCCTGCCTCAGCCTCCTGAGTAGCTGGGACTACAGGTGCCCACCACCACGCCCAGCTAATTTTTTTGTATTTTTGGTAGAGGCGAGGTATCACCATGTTAGCCAGGATTGTCCCGATCTCCTCACCTTGTGATCCATCCACCTCGGCCTCCCAGAGTGCTGGGATTACAGGAGTGAGCCACCGTGTCCATGTCCAGCCTTTTTTTTTTTTTTTCATTATTATTATTTTTTGAGACAGCGTTTTGCTCAGTCACCCAGGCTGGAGTGCAGTGGCACAATCTCAATCTCGGCTCACTGCAACCTCTGCCTCCTGGGCTCAAGCCATTCTCCTGCCTCAGCCTCCCAAGTAGCTGGGATTATAGATGCCTGCCACCACACCCAGCTAATTTTTGTATTTTAATAGAGACAGGATTTCACCATGTTGTCCAGGATGGTCTCGATCTGTTGACCTCATGATCCGCCTGCCTCTGCCTCCTAAAGTGCTGGAGTTACAGGTGTGAGCCACTGCACCTGGCCAAAACTCCTGCTTTCAATCGTTTTGAATATATACCCAGAAATGGTATATGGTAATTTGTCATTTAATAGTTTAAAAATATTTCTTAAGAGGAGATGTTCTCCACATGTCTCAATAGCCAATGAGGAAAGGATCCTCTGGATAAAACAGAACGCTGGACGTTATTATTATATGTGAAAACAAATACCGTTATTGTATTTTGATAGTCTTGTTGGCGTCTTTACTCTTGGTCTCTTTACTCCTTAACCATTCGGTAGTAAAAAGGAGATATAATAAGTCAACCAGGTAAGAATAACATAAATAATGAGACCTCAGAGAGCAGCATTGAATCTCACAGCTCTGAAGTACCGAAAATGGCCAAACAAAAAATGGGTAGAAAATGGAAAGATTTGAAAGAAAAACAATCGAGAGAGAATAAAAACACTGCCTTGAAATTGTGGAGGAAAGCAGTATTTACGATCCCATTGAAAAATTTTAGGTGATTTTTAAAATATAAAATCTGAATCAAAAAGTACTATAAAAGTGCTTTTGAACAGTGCCCTAGATAGAGCTCTTCCCTGAAACCATTGCTGGAGTGCCTGGGCAATGAAAGGCCATCTTCATTTTCTCTTTTGGGGCAGGAACAGTTCGGCTATGTTTCTAAATTTGTGTTTTTTTTCTTTTAATTTCAATTTTATTCAGTGGTGTGTTTCATTTATATTTTCCAGAAGAGAAATTGCCTGGATAACTCATAGACTAATATCAACTCCCTTTAAATTCTTTTTTTCTTTTTCTTTTTTTTTTTTTTTTTGAGACGGAGTCTCACTCTGTTGCCTAGGCTGGAGTGCAGTGGCGCAATCTCGGCTCACTGCATCTCCGCCTTCTGGGTTCAAGTGATTCTCCTGCCCCAGCCTCCCGAGTAGCTGGGACTACAGGCGACCGCCACCACGTCCGGCTAATTTTTGTATTTTTTGTTAGTAGAGACGGGGTTTCACTGTGTTGGCCAGGCTGGTTTCAAACTCATGACCTTGTGATCCATCTGCCTCAGCCTCCCAAAGTGCTGAGAATACAGGCGTGAGACACCATGCCCAGCCAACCCCCTTTAAATTCTAATCAAAGGATCAGGGCAACAAAAATTTTATGGATTTTAATAAACCGTAATCAAAACATTTACTAGTTATAATTTTTTTTTTTTTTGAGATGGAGTTTCACTCTTGTTGCCAGGCTAGAGTGCAATGGCGCAATCTCAGCTCACCACAACTTCCACCTCTTGGGTTCAAGCAATTCTCCTCCCTCAGCCTCCTGAGTAGCTGGGATTATAGGCATGTGCCTCTATGCTCAGCTAATTTTGTATTTTTAGTAGAAACGGGGTTTCTCCATGTTGGTCAGGTTGGTCTCGAACTCCTGAGACATCAGGTGATCCGCCCACCTCGGCCTCCCAAAGTGCTGAAATTACAGGTGTGAGCCACAGCACCTGGCCTCTGGTTATAAAATTAATGAGGAAATTACCAGAATGGAGACTGAAAGTTCAAGCTAATCCGGTCCTGAGACTATTAGAGATGCCCGTCCACTCCACAGGATTGTCCAGGACTCTGCCATTTGAAGCCACCTCGAGTGGAGGATTAGACTGAAGATAGAAAGTGCATGATTTGAGTACTGATCAAAGGGATTTTATTAGAACTTTTGACATCCCATTAGTCGTGTTGAATTGAAAATTGTCCGGGAGTGAAAGCTGAGGTTCCTGTAATTTGAGATCAGTCAGTGGTGTGGGATCCTAGAGCTACTTATGATGGAACCCTTCTCTCAGCCTGCAAAGCTACACTACTCTGAGTAGGTAGAGGTGTACTGGTGATAGGGTCATCCGGACTCAGCAGAATGGCTGATGTGGGAGTGAGGGTTATGCTCAGTAAGGGAGCGAGTTGAGTTTTTAGTATCCAACTTGCTGCCCACAAATTGTCTCCCCAGATAGTTTTTGGTGTTAACGTATATTGAAGGATGGTCACCACTGAATATGTCACATGCTAGTCTTGTGGTACAAAAAGAGAAATATATACTCCAAGGTCATAAACTAAATGAAAATACGAATGGGCAGTTGTTAGGGACTGATTTGTGTCTCCTTCCAATCTTGTATGTTGAAGACCTAACCCCAGTGTGACTGCTTGGAAATGGGGCCTTTCAGGAGGTAGTTAAGGTTTAATGAGGTCATAAGGGTGGGCTCCAATCTAATGTGTCTAATATTATTATGATTATTATTATTATTAGTTTGAGACAGTCTCGCTCTGTCGCCAAGCTGGAGCACAGTGGCGCGATCTCGGCTCACTGTAACCTCCACCTCCCGGGTTCAAGCAATTCTCCTGCCTCAGCCTCCCGAGTAGCTGGGATTACAGGCACGCACCACCACACCTGGCTGATTTTTGTATTTTTAGTAGAGACGGGGTTTCACCATGTTGTCCAGATGGTCTCTATCTCTTGACCTCATGATCTGCCTGCCTTGGCCTCCCAAAGTGCTGGGATTACAGGTGTGAGCCACCACACCTGGCCCAATTTGTCTAATATTCTTATAAGAAGAGGAAGAGATGGCCCGGCACGGTGGTTCACGCCCTGTAATCCCAGCACTTTGGGAGGCTGAGGTAGGTGGATCACAAGGTCAAGAGATCAAGACCATCCTGGCCAACATGGTGAAACCCCGTCTCTACTAAAAAATACAAAAATTAGCTGGACGTGGTGGTCCATGCCTGTAGTCCCAGCTACTTGGGAGGCTGAGGCACGAGAATCACTTGAAGCTGGGAGGAGGAGGTTGCAGTGAGCTGAGATCGCGCCACTGTACTCCAGCCTGGTGACAGAGCGAGACCGCATCTCAAAAAAAAGAAAAAAAAAAAGAGAGGAAGTGACACCAGAGATTTCTCTCTCCTAAAATCACACACACAAAAAGGCCATGTGTATTCACAGCAAGAAGGTGGCTGTCTACAGGCCAGGAAGAGGGACCTCATCAGGAACTGAATCCACGAGCACCTTGATCCTGGACTTCCTAGCCTCTATAACTATAAGAAAATAAATTTTTGTTTTTTAAGCCACCTAGCCTATGTTATTTTGTTATGGCAGCCTAGGCAGACCAATATAGCAGGTGACCCGATCAATACCACTTCCTTTTACAACATTTGCAAAATATTGAAAGCAGGTGATTTTTTTTTTTTTTTTTTTTTTTTTGAGATGGAGTCTTGTTCTTGTTTCCCAGGCTGGAGTACAGTAGCACAATCTCAGCTCACTGCAACCTCTGCCTCCTGGGTTCAAGCGATTCTCCTGCCTCAGTGTCCAGAGTATCTGGGATTACAGGCATACACCACCACGCCCGGCTAATTTTTATATTTTTAGTAGAGACGGGGTTTCACCATGTTGGCCAGGCTGGTCTCGAACTCCTGACCTCGTGATCCGCCCGCCTCAACCTCCCAAAGTGCTGGGATTATAGGCATGAGCCACTACTGCGGGTCAAAAGCAGGTGATTCTTTAAATACTTGGGACCCATTCAACAAAAAGTATTGTAATTTTTTTGGTAAGAATCCACCAGCACTGCTACCATTGCCCTTGGTAATGATGCATTTACATTTACAACATCATCATGATGTGGAAATAAATGATTTAAAACATCTTGTTGATGGTATGTTCACTTTTTCACCTTCACATGGAAATGTGTAGAAAAGGGTCCAGATCAGCTCTCACTTCTGGGGAGAGAAATGACTTTGTAGTGGAGAGTCAAGGTAGATGTTCGCTTTTAATCCCATGTGTTTAAGATTATTTTTACAACAGGCATATATTCACATATTACTCTTGAACTTTAAAAAACAATAAAAGTACTGAGAGGAAAATAGATCACATTGGCAGCTTCATTGGAAAAGAACAATAATGTATGTGAAGAAAATATTTTGGAGGCTGTAAAAGTAAGCCTGGGCTGGGTACAGTGGCTCATCCTTGTAATCCCAGCACTTTGGGAGCCTGAGGTGGGCAGATCATCTGAGGTCAGGAGTCTGAGGCCAGCCTGGGCAACATGGCGAAACCCTGTCTCTACTAAAAGTACAAAAATTAGCCAAGTGTGGTGGTGCACACCTGTAATCCCAGTTACCTGGGAGGCTGAGGTAGAATTGCTTGAATCTGGGAGGTGGAGGTTGCAGTGAGTCAAGATTGTGCCACTGCACTCCAGCCTGGGCGACAGAGTGAGACTCTGTCTCAAAGTAAACCTGACCAAGAAAGATGGTGATTGTCCCCCTCCAACCCCCAATCTATTCTTATTGCTGTAGCCAGAGTGGTCTTATACAAACACAAATGAGATCACATCACTCCTCTGCTTAGCGTCCCTCAATGACTTTTCTATCCTCAGAGAATGTGCAGATCCTCACTGCAGCCCGTGAGGCCCTGCATGACTTTTTCCTCATGGAGTCTCCAGCCTTCCCTCTTGGCTCTTCCTCATGTCATTATGTTTGCCTCTCTTGCTCACTCCTGGGTACCCAAGCCTAGTAAGTGCTTGTGAATAACAGAAGTTCAGTATATTTTGTTGAATTACTAAATGATGAGAAAAGAAAAGGCAAAGCAGCTTAGAACAAAGCTCTGAAGGGTTCCAACCTTTATGAGCGAGGCAGACAGAGGAGGTATAATAGGCAAGGGATTCTAAGAGGGAGTAACCAAGAAGGTAGGAAACAAACCAGAAGGGTGGTGATGAGGAAGGCAAGAGAAGGATCTGTTTCACAGAGAGGGAGGGGATCACAATTTCATATGTGGAAGGGTCAATGAAGAGAAGGATGAAAAGTGTTCATCATTTAGCTTTCACGCAGAGGGGAACAACGTAGACTAGGGCCTTTCAGAGAGTGAAGGGTAGAAGGAGGGGGAAGATCAGGAAAAACAAGTAATGGGTACTACGCTTAATACCTGGTTGATGAAATCATCTGTACAACAAAACCCCATGACACAAGCTTACCTATGTAGCAAACCTGCACTTGTACCCCTGAACTTAAAAGCTAAAAAAAGAAAGTGTTCATCTTAAATTTAGTGACAAGGAGACCATGGGGGGCTTTATTAAAAGCAGTTTCAAGGGAGTGAAAAGTGTAGGCAGCAAATTTCAGGATGAGAACCTTAAGTTTTGGCAGTGTGGTGAGAATGACTCTCCTTTACATGGGGATCAATCTTCAGACCTTAGCCCTACCATTTACTAAGCATGAGCTTCAGCAACATACTTAATCTTTGTATTCTTCATCTGTAACATGAGAATAATAATGATACCCACATGCTGGACTGACGGGAGAATTGGAAATAATGAGCCCCACAGATTTAGCTCAAAGATTCTCAATAAACGGTAATGGTGGTTACAATTTAGTTAAGCTTGTGCATTTAAATTTACTATTCTGGGCTAGGCGCAGTAGCTTACCCCTGTAATCCCAGCACTTCGGGAGGCCGAGACAGATGGATCACAGGTCAGGAGTTCGAGAGCAGCATGACCAACATGGTGAAACCCCATCTCTATTAAAAATACAAAAATTAGCCGAGGTGGTGGTGCGCTATTGTCCCAGCTACTCGGGAGGCTGAGGTAGGAGAATCGCTTGAACCTGGGAGGTGGAGGTTGCAGTAAGCCGAGATCACACACCGCGTTTCAGCCTGGTGGTAGACTCCATCTCCAAAACAAACAAAATTTACTATTTTGTGAAAATAGACTTAACTAAATTGATAGATGCTAAGGCATTTTTAAAAAAGTGTATCAGCAGGCCGGGTGCAGTGGCTCGCGCCTGTAATCCCAGCACTTTGGGAGGCTGAGGTGGGCAGATCATGAGGTCAGGAGATCGAGACCATCCTGGCTAATGTGGTGAAACCCCATCTCTACTAAAAATACAAAAAAATTAGCCAGACATGGTGGCGGGCACCTGTAGTCCCAGCTACTCGGGAGGCTGAGGCAGGAGAATGGCGTGAACCCGGGAGGTGGAGCTTGCAGTGAGCCAAGATCGCGCCACTGCACTCTAGCCTGGGCGACAGAGCGAGATTCTGTCTCAAAAAAATAAAAATAAAAAATAAAAAGTGTATCAGCTACTTTATGATTAAATCAAGTTACTGTCAACTCACTTGCTTTTCAGTTAGGTAAAACTGATAGAAAACAACAAAGTGTGTGCGTGTGTGTGCATGCGCGCATATGTGTGTTTTACAGGAAAAAGAAAAATTTTAACAGAATGTATGTGTATTTCACAAGGAATTTCTAGAATTGTGTCAGTAAATAAATACACAAATGAATCATTGGTGAAATTATAGTGCTGAAACACGATGGACAAAAAAAAAAAAAAATTCTGGTTGTGATTCTAGGCAAAAATGCTTGGACCAGATTAGCACATTGTCATAATTCTTTTCTTTACTTGGAGCTTTTAAGAAAGCCATTGGTGGGTAAACTTTTAAATTTCTTCCTCTATGACTTGGAGTAACTTTGATGTGCATCACATAATATTTGATGGAAACATCTATGTTAGGTTACCAACATGGCAAAATATTTTGTTTAATATCAAAATTCAGCAAGTATGGTCAGCTTATGTCGGAACATTTTTTTTTTTTTTTGAGACGAAGTCTCGCTCTGTCGCCCAGGCTGGAGTGCAGTGGCACGATTTTGGCTCACTGCAAGCTCCACCTCCTGGGTTCACACCATTCGCCTGCCTCAGTCTCCTGAGTAGCTGGGACTACAGGTGCCCACTGCCACGCCTGGCTAATTTTTTGTATTTTTAGTGGAGACGGGGTTTCACCATGTTAGCCAGGATGGTCTCGATCTCCCGACCTCGTGATCTGCCCACCTCAGCCTCCCAAAGTGCTGGGATTACAGGCGTGAGCCACTGTGCCCAGCCATGTTGGAACATTTTTATGTTTTATGAAAGTTTTCCTGGCCGGGCGTGGTGGCGCATGCCTGTAATCCCAGCACTTTGGGAGGCCGAGGCAGGTGGATCACCTGAGGTCAGGAGTTTGCAACCAGTCTGACTAACATGGTGAAACTCTGTCTCTACTAAATACAAAAAAAATGAACTGGGCATGGTTGCACATGCCTGCAATCAGAGCTACTTGGGAGGCTGAGACAGGAGAATCGCTTGTACTTGGGAGGTGGAGGTTGCAGTGAGCCGAGATTGTGCCATTGCACTCCAGCCTGGGCAACAAAAGCAAAACTCCGTCTCAAAAAAAAAAAACGTTAAGCCGGGCGCGGTGGCTCAAGCCTGTAATCCCAGCACTTTGGGAGGCTGAGACGGGCGGATCACGAGGTCAGGAGATCGAGACCATCCTGGCTAACACGGTGAAACCCCGTCTCTACTTAAAATACAAAAAAATTGGCCGGGCGAGGTGGCGGCGCCTGTAGTCCCAGCTACTCGGGAGGCTGAGGCAGGAGAATGG
>NC_037676.1:5199446-5270569 GCF_003255815.1 Theropithecus gelada
GCTTGAACCTAGGACACGGAGGTTGCAGTGAACCGGGATCACACCATTGCACTCCAGCTTGTGCAACAAGAGTGAAACTCCATCTCAAAAAAAGAGAGAGAGACAGGTAATAAGAAGACAATAAATCTAGTGATAGGGTTTGCATAGTATGTAATTTGTAAAATAATTTAATAAGGACAAGTGAATTATAGACTATGATTCACACTCTGTGATGATGACATTCTAGAACAGAAACAATACTTTCATCATTAAAACACTTCTATCTTTAGGCAGAATGTGTCTGATATTGCCAACATAATCCAAAATTTATAGAAGTGTTTGAAAAGTTATGAATGTTTACAGGCGATACTAGAGATATGCAGCCACTACTTATAGAGAATTTTCAGGTTTTGACATTTTTGTGTTTGTTTATAAGACATGTATCACTAGCAGCCACAGAAATTTGACTATGTAATTGTCTTATTAATAAAAATGAAAGCAGGACTGAGAACCAATTGTTTAATCATGGGAAGTGTTGCCAAGACCCACACTAGAAGGAAAAAGGGAGCCTGCACTCTTGGTTTTCACTAATAGATGGTGCTGCTCTGCTTTCAAATGGGAAGGACTGCAAAGCCCTTAAAACATCAAGAGTTCTCCTGGAAACAGCCACGTAACTAGCACCTTTTACCTGTGAAGTCCTTGCTGGCCAACTATTGCTTGCCAGTAGTGTGCACGTTACAGTGTAGGTGATCATTGTGCAAAATCATCCCACAAACCTCTCCAATGTAGTTATTCTGTACATAGATACTCCTCCCTGGATATCAGTGTTAGGACACGTACAAGAAATCATAAAATTAATCTACATGAAACAGGAAAACATTGAATCACACGTTATGACTTTAAAAATATTACACACATAATCTAGATTCAATTTAGGAGAGTTAGAAAATGCAAATCATCAAAATGACAGTAAAACTACTTATAGTCTTTCAACATAGCTTGGAAAGCAGCAAGACTGGCTAGCCTTGGTGACACTGAAAATCTAGAATACTGAAAGGGACATCAACACAGTATGTTTTTAACCCTATTACTCCTTCACATGGCAGCAGTACTGTGGCCTCTGTGGCAGGACTTCACATTGTGGCAGTACCATGGCCTCTGTGGCAGGACTTCACACTGCAGCAGTACCATGGCCTCTGTGGCAGTACTTCACATTGTGGCAGTACCGTGGCCTCTGCGGTAGTACTTCATATTGCAGCAGAACTGTGACTTCTCTGGCAATACTTCATATTGTGGCAGTATTTCATATTGCAGCAGCACTATGGCCTCTGTGGCAGTACTTCATATTGCAGCAGCACCGTGGCCTCTGTGGCAGTACTTCATATTGCAGCAGTACAGTGATCTCTGTGGAAATACTTCATTTTGTGGCAGTATCATGGCCTCTGTAGCAGTACTTCATATTGTGGCAGTGCTGTGGCCTCTGTGGCAGTACTTCACATTGCAGCAGTACCGTGGCCTCTGTGGCAGTACTTCATATTGCGGCAGTATCATGGCCTCTGCAGCAGTACTTCATATTGTGGCAGTACTGTGGCCTCTGTGGCAGTACTTCATATTGCGGCAGTACCGTGGCCTCTGTGGCAGTACTTCATATTGCGGCAGTACTGTGGCCTCTGTGGCAGTACTTCATATTGCGGCAGTACTGTGGCCTCTGTGGCAGTACTTCATATTGCGGCAGTACTGTGGCCTCTGTGGCAGTACTCCTCTTCCTAGTTTTTTCCCCTTCCTTCTGCCTTCAGTACTGGAGTGCAGCATGCTACAATGCACATGTGTTTCACATTTTAAATCACTGAAGTTGGGATAGATTCTACTATCGCTGCTGTCTTACCACCTCTGAGGGCCAGGTGGCAGTCATGGTGTGGCTGTCATTGTCTGAGCATGGGAGAGTATTGGCAACATTTGCTGGGAAAAATCTGAGACTAAGCATTCCTTGTTTTTTCATTTTTTAAGTATTTATTTATTTGAAGACAGGGTCTCTGTCATCCTGGATGACACCCTGTCTTCAAATAAATAAATACTTAAAAAATTAAAAAAAAAAACAAAGAGTGCTTGGTCTCAGCTTGGAGGTAGAGCCTGCCATCACAGCTCGCTGCAGCCTCAACCTCCTGGGCTCAAGCAATCCTCCCACCTCAGCGTCCTGAGTTGCTGGGACTATAGGCACACACCACCATGCCTAGCTGATTTTTTTTTCTGTGTTTTGCAGAGATGGGTTTTGCCATGTTGCCCAGGCTGGTCTCAAATTCCTGGGCTCAAGCAATTCACCTGCCTCGGCCTCCCAAAGTGCTATGATTGCAGGCGTGAGTCACCGTGCCCGGACTCTCTATGTTTTTCTAATTCCTAGAAAACAAATGGTTTTGAAAGAAGGTGGGAAAGGTGGAGAGGCAAGTGTATTTACCAACATTCCTGAGGCAGGACCAAAAGTAGACCAGCACTTCATAACTGCAAAACAGGTTTAAGAGCCCAGCAATAATAGCCTTTAGTTGGATTATGGATTCTCTTAAATGCATCATCACCAACACTTTAAATGATGCAAAGAATGACTTTTAATTTTTTTTAAAAAGTAGGCACTTATATCTCTGAGACAAAAAGTGGGCCAAGCACCGGCCATCCCTTCATCTGCATAGGACGCCAGTTCACCCTAGCCTTTAATTAGTCACATACCAAATTTTCATCCAGATAAAGGGTAACCAACAGGGACCTCAAAAGGAGCACTTAAAACCCAGAAAACTTTGTGATGGGGCCCTTGAGACGCTTGCTTGGGCCCATTCCAACCCTGCAGAGTGCTGTCTCGCTTTAATAAATCCCTGCTGGCCGGGCGCAGTGTCTCACCCCTGTAATTTCAGCACTTTGGGAGGCTGAGGTGGGCAGATCACGAGGTCAGGAGATCGAGACCAACCTGGCCAACATGGTGAAACCCCGTCTCTACTAAAAATACAAAAATTAACTGGGTGTGGTGGCGCGCCTGTAGTCCCAGCTACTCGGAAGGCTGAGGCAAAAGAATTGCTTGAGCCCAGGAGGTGGAGACTGCAGTGAGCCGAGATCATGACACTGCACTCCAGCCTGACGACAGAGTGAAACTCTGTCTCTAAATAAATAAATAAATAAATTCCTGCTTTTGCTGCTTCGTTTCTGTGTTTCATTCCTTTGTTGCTTTGTTTGTGCCGTTTTGTCCAATTCTTTGTTCAAAACGTCAAGGACCTATACAACTTACACTCAAGGCCTTCCCTCCAGTGACAATTAGACATTATAGTAAGTGGACATCATGCCAAGTCAGAATTTACGCTAAAAATTTGTGAACTTTACTCCATAACATATCCATAGTTTTATTATGTAGAAATCTTGTTTCTCTTCTCCAGATCCTCATGTCGTCTCTAAACACTCTCATCCTCAGTGATCTCATCTACTTCCACAGCCTCAGTTAGCATCACTAGCTGAAAATCTCTATACAGGACTTCTTACTGACACATCAACCTGCTTATGAAACCGGCCTAATAGTCCCATAGGTATTTTTTTTTCTTCTCTTTTTTTTTTTTCCTTGAGACGGAGTCTTGCTCTGTCGCCAGACTGGAGTGCAGCGGTGCAATCTCGGCTCACTGCAACCTCCACCTCCCCTCCCGAGTTCAAGTTATTCTCCTGCCTCAGTCTCCTGAGTAGCTAGGACTACAGGTGCCTACTACACGCCCAGCTAATTTTTGTATTTTTAGTAGAGACGGGGTTTCACCATGTTGGCCAGGATGATCTCGATCTCTTGACCTTGTGATCTGCCTGCCTCGGCCTCCCAAAGTGTCGGAATTACAGGCATGAGCCACAGTGCCCGGCCCGATAATTTTTTGAATGAACATAGAAATTGACCTTTCTGGTCTTAGAGCTTGAACCTTTCATTGGTTTTATCTGAGTTCCTTCCTCAGGAAATGACCTTCATAACTCTCAAAAAAGGATCGAAGAACTGAAACTCACCAGATCACAATATCCTGACAATGAGATGCTGGACCTCTCATTCATCATGATTGCTTCCTTGCCCTTCCTAGTTTCTGTTTTCTTACATATTGTTAGTTTTTTTTTATTTTGAGATAGGATCTTGCTCTGTCAACCAGACTGGCGTGTGGTGGCGCCATCTCGGCTCACTGCAACCTCCTCTTCTCGGGTTAAAGTGATTTTTCTGTGCCTTCACCTCCTGAGTAGCTGGGGTTACAGGCGTGAGCCACTGTTCCTGGCCATAGCAGTACATCTTGATAGCTCTACCTTGTAAACGCATATTGGCTCTGAACACTCCTCAGCGTCTCCACTGCCACAGCACCAGTCTCCACCAGCACTCCCTAACCCGCAGGCCCCAGCAGTGCCTGGGTGGCCTCCTTAGCTTGCTTCATACCCACAGAGCAGCCAAAAGGGATCTGGCCAAAGTCTAAAACAGATCATGTTTGCCTGGCTTGAATCCTTCGGTGGCTTCTCATTATTCTCAGAATAAAGTGAAAGGCCTCTCCGTGGGCTGTGAGGTGGGCCAGCACCCTCTCCAAAATCACCTCTGTGTTTCCCTTGTTTACCGTATTTTCTCGCCTCCTTTCCGCACCCTAAATGTACCATGCTCGGTTCTGCCTCAGGACCCTCAAACTTTCTGTTGTTCTCCTTGTCCTTTGGTTCAGACTCATTATTATTTTGGTCATTTCAGTTAGGTCACATTTTCATAAAGAGGTGATAACCCTTTTTTTAAAAGCCATTTTTCTACCGTATTACATTGTTTTTATCTTTTTCAGAGAATTTGTTGGTGCTTGAAATTTTTACCCATCTGTTTTTTTTTTTTCCTAGCTCTCTGTTCATCTATCCATTGTGTGTTTATTTCCTGTTTTTTACCCAAATATATGCTCCTTAAGGGCACAGGGCTCTCCTTTTCCTCACTCTATCTCTTTAATTTCTTTAATTATTTTTCCTTTGAAACAGGGTCTGGAATGCATGCTTTCCCCTGCTGTGGGTGCCTGTAATCTCAGTTACTCGGGAGGCTGAAGCTGGAGAATTGCTTGAACCCAGGGGACAGAGGTTGCATTGAGCCAAGATCATGACTGCACTCAAGCTTGGGCAACAGAGCGACACTCAAAAAAAAAAAAAAAAAAGAAAGAAAGAAAGAAGAAAAGAAAAAGAAAAGAAAAAGGCAGCATGGGCGTGGTGGCTCACGCCTGTAATCCCAGCACTTTGGGAGGCCAAGGCGGGCGAATCACGAGGTCAGGTATTCGAGACCAGCCTGGCCAACGTGGTGAAAGCCCGCCTCTGCTAAAAATACAAAAAATTAGCTGGGCATGGTGGCAGGTGCCTGTAATCCCAGATACTCGGGAGGCTGAGGCAGGAGAATCGCTTGAACCCGGGAGGTGGAGGTTGCAGTGAGCTAAGAGTGCGCCACTGCACTCCAGCCCAGGCAACAGTGTGAGACTCCGTCTAAAGAAAAGAAAAGAAAAGAAAAAAGCAAGCCACAGGCTGAGAGAGAATATTCACCATACCTATATTAGACAAAGGACTTGTATAATGTTTTTTTTGAGACAGGGTCTCTTTCGTTCTGTCACCCAGGCTGGACTGCAGTACTGTGATCATGGCTCACTGTAGCCTCAAACTCCTGGGCTCAAGAGATCCTCCTGCCTCAGCCTCTGGAGTAGCGGGGACTGTAGGTGCACACCATGGTGCTTGACTAATTTCTATTTTTATTTATATTTTTTATAGAGACAGGGTCTTACTGTGTTGCTCAGGCTGGTCTCAAATTTCTGGACTCAAGCAATCCTCCTGCCTCAGCCTCTCAAAGTGCTAGGATTACAGGTGTGAGTCACCATGCCCAGTCTAAAGATATTTAAATAACTTAAGTTATTTAACAAAAAGAACACAATAAGGAGAACTGGACAAAAGATTTGAATGGAAGATAAGTACCTGGCCAGTGAAAATGCTTAGCGTCATTAGTCATCAGGGAAAAATGCAAACTAGAACCGCAATGGTATACTACTTCACACTTGCTGTAGTGGCTGAAATGGGAAACTAAATACAGAATGCTGATGAGGATGCAGAGCAATTAGAACTCTTGCCCACTTCTGGTAGGAGTGTAAAGTGGCACAACTACTTTGGAAAACAGTTTACTATAAAGTTAAACATTCACATGCCATCAACTCAGAAAGTTCACTCCTGGCTATTTATCCCAGGTATGTCAAAACCTGTGTTCACACAAAGACTTGTTCGTGAATGTTCATTGTATGTTAATTCATAAGAGTCCCAAACTACAAACAACCTAAATGTCCATCAACAGATGAGTGTGGTATAAATAAACCATAGTTATCCGTACAATGGAATATTATTCAGCAATGTAAGGAAATGAACTACTGATGGCTGGGCGGGGTGACTCACGCCCATAATCCCAGAACTTTGGGAGGCTGAGGTGGGTGGATCATGAGGTCAAGAGATCAAGACCATCCTGGCCAACATGGTGAAACCCCGTCTCTACTAAAAATACAAAAATTAGCTGGGTGTGGTGGCACGTGCCTGTAGTCCCAGCTACTCAGGAGGCTGAGGCAGGAGAATTGCTTGAACCCAGAAGGCAGAGGTTGCAGTGAGCCAAGGTTGTGCCATTGCACTCCAGCCTGGTGACAGCAAGACTCCATCTCACCAAAAAAAAGAGCTACTGATACTTGCAACAACATGGATGAACCTTGAAAACATTATATTGAGCTTAAGAAAGCAGATACAAATATGATCATGCATGTGGTTTTGTTTATAGAAAAGGAAAGGTAAAAAACAATTTGTAACTACAGAAAGCATATCAGTGGCTGACTGGGGCTGGGGAAGGAGGGAACTTCATGGGTTGATAAAAATATTCTATGTCATAATTGTGTTGATGGTTGCACAGGTGCATACATTTGTCAAAACACAAGAAACTGGACACTTAAAATGCATGCTTTTTGTGTATAATTATACCTCGATAGAGATGATTTACAAATAAAAAATAGGGAATATTCATCCAGAATTGTCATGAGAACATCGGTAAGAGTCTGGCTTTTTAAAATGTGTGATGAACGCAGCCGAATGTGAAGCTAACTGAGCCAATGCTTTCTCTCCTTTCAGAGAGAGCAGTCACATTAATTGACTTTCACTTTGATGAGGTGTAAGGAGGTGGCCTTGGGTTCTGGAAGATGAACGTTCGCTGGGCAAAGAGCCAACGTTGTTCATTATTCGCGGTGAGGGTTCCAGGGAGTCAGCTTGGCTTTTGGAGCCCAGGAAAGAGACGGGATATTGATACTGGGGGGCTCACTGAAGTCTCACTGCAAAGGTCCCGTTTCTCACTCACTATTTTCCCTGCTGATAGAATCGAATCACAGGTTGTTATGCGGGAAGAAACCTTGGAAACTATCGAGTTCAACCTTCAGTTGACTCACCATGGACATTATCTCCGATTTGTTTTCTCATTTGCCCCTCCCTGGGATCTAAAGAACTCTTGCTCCTTTTTTTTTTTTTTTTCCCCCACATTTTCCAGGAGTCTGGCAAGTGCTTATTTATTGGTGTTTCCCTTTCCTTTTCTTTTTTTTCTTTTTGTGATGGAGTTTTGCTCTTCTTGCCCAGGCTGGAGTACAATGGCACAGTCTCGGCTCACTGCAACCTCTGCCTCCTGGGTTCAAGCAATTCTCCTGTCTCAACCTCCCAAGTAGCTGGGATTACAGGCGCCCGCCACCACACCCAGCTAATTTTTGTATTTTTAGTAGAGACGGGGTTTCACCATGTTGGCCAGGCTGGTCTCGAACTCCTGACCTCAGGTGATCCGCCCACCTTGGCCTCCCAAAGTGCTGGGATAATAGGCGTGAGCCACCGCACCCGGCTGGTGTTTCCCTTTTCTGAATGCATGCGTTCCCCGACTGCTTTGACTTTTGTATCTACATTTCACCTACCCAAAGTCGAAGGTTAAAATTCATTATGCAAAGTCAAGGGAAACTATATTGAAGATACTGATGTAAATCAGGCTTGTTTATTGCCATTTACATAAACACATATATTAGGCGATGTGTAAAGTGTCAGTCTCTCTGCAGTGGCCTTGTTGATATTCCCGGACTAATTTACTTCCCAGAAGTTTCTTTTAGCTTAATGACTTGGAGAATGGCAAACACGTGACGCCTCCGTTCATGGCGGAAAACTGAGTGCAGGTGGGCGGCGGGTGGAGGACCAGAGCCACTCCATCACATTCTTCTCTGCTGTTTACTAGAAGCGGCATCGTGTTGGTCTTGGCCAAGTTACTCAACTTTTCTATGTCTCCAGATCTTTCAAATGGGAGTAACATTATTCATCTTGAAGGACTATTTTTTCTTTTTGGAGAAACAGAGAACATAGTTTGGCTCACAGAACACACTTAACAAATATTGGTATCTTCATTTCTCCTGCATCTTTCTGGGGATCACTTGTTTTCCCCAGACAGCCAGACTCTGGTATAAGAGTTGCTCAGGCCGGGCGCAGTGGCTTACGCCTGTAATCCCAGCACTTTGGGAGGCCAAGGCAGGCGGATCACGAGATCAGGAGTTCGAGACCAGCCTGGCCAACATGGTGAAACCCTGTCTCTACTAAAAATACAAAAATTAGCCAGACGTGGTGTTGCATGCCTGTAATCCCAGCTACTTGGGAGGCTGAAGCAGGAGAATCACTCGAACCTGGGAGGGGGAGATTGCAGTGACCCAAGATTGTGCCATTGCACTCCAGCCTGGGCACTGAAGTGAGACTCTGTCTCAAAAAACAACAACCACACACAAAGAAAAGAGTTGCACAAAGCAGAAGAGTCTTGGGTGTGCCAACACATGGCTGATGTGTTTATTTGTGAAGTCTCTAGTTTAGCTTGACTGAGCCTTGGCCATGCCATTGGCTACTAACTAGTAACCTTTTTCCAGTCTCTATATCAGAAGTTGGCAGGTAAAGAAGACACATTGCAAAGTATCTTTCTGTCTTTACTCAAAGTCATGGACAGAGGAGAATTCCATTTTTTCCTCTTGGACTCAACAGAGTGGGTCCACTTAGTTTATACCTGTCTATTTTTCACCTTTATGTAACTAGAAAGGTTCATAGTGGCTTTATCATTTAACCTTTCTTGTTTGTTTGTTTGAGATGGAGTCTTGCTCTGTTGCCCAGGGGATTCTCCTGCGTCAGCCTCCTGAGTAGTTGGGGCTACAAGTGTGTGCCACCAGGCCTGACTAATTTTTTTGTGTTTTTATTAGACACGAGGTTTCTCCATGTTGGCCAGGCTGGTCTCGAACCTCTGAACTCAGGTGATCTGCCTGCCTTGGCCTCCCAAAGTGCTGGGTTACAGATGTGAGCCACTGCACCCAGCCCACTTAACCTTAAATGATTGAGTTTTTAGCCTTTGTAAAGGGAACTGAAATTATTTGTAATTTTTTAAAAATTGTAAATATATATAGATAAAGCTATCTCATATGTAGTGTGATTGAGTTTGTGTTGTGGGAAGTCAGGGACCCTGAATGGAGGGACCAGCTGGAACTGCAGCAGCAGAACGTAAATTGTGAAGATTTCATGGACATTTATTACTTCCCTAATAATACTCTTAAAATTTCTTACGCCTGTCTTTAATCTCTTAATCCCATTTTCTTCGTAAGCTGAGAATGTATGTCACCTCAGGACCACTATTGCACAAATTGATTGTAAAACGTGTGTGTTTGAACAATATGAAATTAGTGCACCTTGAAAAAGAACAGAATAACAGCGATTTTCAGGGAACAAGGGAAGATAACAATAAGGTCTGACTGTCTGTGAGGTCAGGCAGAATAGAGCCATATTTTTCTTCTTGTAGAGAGCCTATAAACGGATGTGCAAGTAAGAGATATATCACTGAAATCTTTTCCCAGCAAGGAATACCCTGGGGAAGCAATGTATTCCTTGGGGGAGGTCTATAAATGGCCGCTCTGGGAGTGTCTGTCTTATGCAGTTGAGATAAAGACTGAAATACTCCCTGGTCTCCTGCAGTACCCTCAGGCTTACTAGGATTGGGAAATTCCAGCCTGGTAAATTCTAGTCAGACCAGTTGTCTGCTCTAGAACCCTGTTTCCTGTTAAGATGTTTATCAAGACAATATGTGCACAGCAGGACATAGGCCCTCATCGGTAATTCTAATTTTGCTTTTGCCTTGTGATCTTTATTGCCCTTTGAAGCATGTGATCTTTGTGACCTACTCCCTGTTTGTATACCCCCTCCCCCTTTAAAATCCCTAATAAAAACTTGCTGGTTTTGTGGCTTGGGGGGCACCATGGTCCTACCAATATGCAATGTCACCCCTGGAGGCCCAGCTGCAAAATTCCTCTCTTTGTACTCTTTCTCTTTATTTCTCAGACCAGGCGACCCTTAGGAAAAATAGAAAGAACCTATGTTGAAATACTGGGGACTGGTTCCCCCGATAAGTTTGTCTATCTAGGATTCCTATTTCTTCAATATTTTGCAAGTAATGTGGTAGCAAACTCACTTTTATTGCAAGGGAGGAAAACAAGCAGATTGTGTTGGGAAATCATGAGTGGCATTCACTCCACAGGGCAGAGAGTCTGTATATAAAGACAAGAAGCTCTTTGGGGAATTTTCAGGATGAGTAGACATTTCCAGTCGAAACAACAGGGACTTTCAGTGAGGAGGGTAAACCATGGGACAATGGAACTTTCAGTGTTGGCAAAAGAGTGGTTGGAGCATAGACTCTGTGGGAGCTAAGCCGTGAGTGAGGTTAAGTGCTGAGCAGGAGGAGGATGGAGGAAATGGTGGCGTCAGTGGGGTGGAGTATCAGTGGCCTTGAAGAACTGCTGCTGCAAGAATAAATGAGCAGGAGGGCTGGAGGTGGGCATCCCGGACTGAGATTTCTGAAATTGTCATTAGAAAGTTGATAAGGATCTAGTGACGACAAGCTAGTGGGTGCTTTTGGGAGTGGTCCTGAGTACTTGGGGGGACTGAAACACTAGAAGTAACAGTAGCAGGAGAGGAGTGGAGGTCATGGTTACCAGAGCTGGGGCTGGAAAATCGTGTCATGGTTATATCTCCCAATGTTAGTCTGGAGTTGTTAAATCCCACCATCGACAAGTCACATCCCAGAACCAGAGGGAAAGTTGAGTTTGCAAGTCAAGACAAGTGGGTGGATGTGGGGAGAGAAGAGCCATGTGGTTTTGAGGTCACATGTCCTGCATTGAAGGAAAAGGCCCTGCAGAAATGTCTCTCTAAATAAGGATGAGGGCAGATGAAGAGGGAGGGTGGACAGGAGTGCTTCCCCTCCACTGCTGCAAATCCTAAGTGTCCTAGTCAGGTACCTGGAACTCTAGAGTTCAGATGAAGGTGATTGATTGATTGATTGAAACGGAGTCTCGCTCATCACCCAGGCTGGAAGGCAGTGGCGCGATCTCGGTTCACTGCAACCTCCACCTCCCACGTTCAAGTGATTCTCCTGCCTCAGCCTCCCGAGTAGCTGGGACTACAGGCACGCGCCACCACGCCCGGCCTAATTTTTGTACTTAGTACAGACAGGGTTTCACCATGTTGGCCAAGATGGTCTCGATCTCCTGACCTTGTGATCCACCCGCCTTGGCCTCCCAAAGTGCTGGGATTACAGGCGTGAGCCACCGTGCCAGAAATATTTTTGATTATCTAAGTAGACCTTGGTAATAACTGCTTTTCTGTTTTCACTGCATACTGGCAAGCAAGGGCAATTTTTTAGCCAGCCAATACAGCATTGATTCTTGTAAGTCAGTGACCATTGCAAAATTAACCTTTGTGGGTTAAAAATAGATTCAAAATGTAAAGATGAACATGTAATATAAAGAAGATAATTTCTAAGGTTATTTTCAAAATGAAGCATCAGTGGTGGGAAATGATTATTTTGGCAGGGATAGTACTTAAAATAACACTTGGATTTGCAAATTGGAGAACATCAGCAGGATAATTCATAAGCGTGCTCATTTCCTCCTTGCTGGGTATTAGCCAGGAATACAGTACAGCATATGGCTTGTTATTCTTGTAGCTGCAGACAACAGAATTAAATCCAGAGATGAACAACTATTTTCTCATCTAAATCCCAGCCTGTCTGCCTTTCCAGGAACCAGCTAGTTACGATGGGACATGGTTTTGCTGCGAGTGAGACCAAGATGCAGGAGGGGCAGGAAGCACCCATGGGGCCATCTTAACTGCAGGTGACACATGCTGGACACAACCTTCAACCTTTGCCATGTGCAGCCCCTCCAAGGGCAAGCTGGCTTTGGATTGACAAGTGGTTTCTGGGAGATGGAGTAGAAGTACTTTTCTCTATTCTTCTGCTAAGTCAACTAAAAACCCTGGACGTTACACATAAAGCAAACAGAAGAATCCCCTGGAAGGCAGAAGAAAGGCGAGGGCTGGCCAATGACCTTGGGGCCTGAGGAGCATCATGCTCCCAGGCTGGCACTGGCGGAAGCCCAGTGGGAAGGGCAGAACCTCCCGCTGCTTCCTGCGGGAGTAACAAGAGGCCCTCCTGCTGTGGGTTGTCAACAGAGACTGAGTGTGGAACCCAGACTGCCTCCTTCACTTACAGTAACAAGGTGACGTTCCCCTTCCCTCGACACAGGGTTTTACATTTGCTGCCTGTGATAGCCTTAGATCATGTTAGGGTTATTGAACCAGAGGCCCTTCTGTTCTGTTCCACACAAAACTCACCTCCCTGGATTTTCTTCAGTCGATTTTGGATCTTGTGATGAGAAGTTGTGAGCGTCTGTACTAAACTTAAGGGCAGAGAAGGACTCAATTTATCTTTGCATTCATCAAAGATGAATTATTTGAGTCTAAACAACCTATAGCATTTAGTGTAGTGTCTGGGCCTACAGCAACTTGATAAATATGGGTTGAATTCTTGATGGAATTGTTGAGAGCATAAGTGTTTCTGGAACATTCTGTTTATCTGAGTTTACAGTGATTAACTAGACATATCTTACAGAGACTGACCCAGACAATGGAAAATTGGAATTTCTTTGTCACCAGAACTGAAATTTGCTGAGGGTGATGAGAGAGCTGCTGTAGAGAAGTTCTCATAGGCATACTTTTCTCTGGGTAGCATTGGAAACATTTGAATTCTTACTTTTCTATTGAGAGGATATGGGATTTGGTGTCAGACTTCAACTCAGATTTCATCACTGTGCTCTTGGGCAAATGACATAGCCTCCTTGTACTTTGGTTGTCTCACCTGTATATGATATACAGTTTTACTGTGAGTGTAAGACGCTTCTCAAATTGTTGGGGAAATTTAATTAGCAAAGATAAGTGAATGAATCTACCATGGTGGCTAACATCTAAATTACTCTAAGTCTTCATCTCCTAATATTATTATTCTGCAAACTAGGTAAGATAGCTATAATCCCCCCGTCCCCCTCTTTTTTTTTTTTGTTTTTGAGACAAGGTCTTACTCTGTTGCCAAGGCTGGAGTGCAGTGGTGCAAGCATGGCTCACTGCAGCCTTGATCTCCTAGGCTCAGACTATCCTTCCACCTCAGCCTCCCAAGTAGCTGGGACCACAGGCATGTACCACTGAGCCTGCATAATTTTTCTATTTTTTTTTTTTGTAGAAACGGGATCTTGCCATGTTGCCCAGTCTGGCTTCAAACTCTTGAGCTCAAGTGACCCTCCCGCCTCAGCCTCCCAAAGTGCTGGGATTATAGGCAAGAGCCACTGTGCCTGACCTAATTTTTCTTAAATAATAAGCAACACTTTCCAGTGACTACATATGATCAATTAGGGTGGGTAATTCCTTCTCCACATGACTGGGCTTATTTATTGCAAACTCTTTCTTTTAATTTTATTGGGAAAATAGCATCTAACCTCAAGTTCATATTTGAGGGGCCCTTACTGTGGACCACAAAACCTGCCCACCAATATGCATATTTGAAATAAATAACTAATGAGAATGTGTTCAATAATGACCTGCCTTTAATTAATGCATTAAAATAGTAATAAGCAGAGGCTGGGTGTGGTGACTTACACCTGTAATCCCAGCACTTTGGGAGGCAGAGGCGGGCGGATCATGAGGTCAGGAGATTGAGACCATCCTGGCTAATATGGTGAAACCCTGTCTCTACTAAAAATAAAAAATAAAAAAAAATTAGCCGGGCTTGGTGGCGGGCGCCTGTAGTCCCAGCTACTCAGGAGGCTGAGGCAGGAGAATGGTGTGAACCTGGGAGGCGGAGCTTGCAGTGAGCCAAGATCGTGCCACTGCACTCCAACCTGGGCAACAGAGCAAGACTCCATCTCAAAAAAAAAAAATAGTAATAAGCAGAACATCTTTATTTGGAAGGTAATGTATCTTCTTAGAAGCAGAAAAGCCCTTATTATTTCAGCATGTTCATATTACTTTTATAAAGATGTTGGATTTCATGTGAGGGCAGCCAGTTCTTATCCTTGTGTATTTATCTCCACGGTTCATTCCTTATCCAGTTGCTATTGCAAAGTCCTGGAGTTCAGATGGGTGATTTTGTAAGGTGTAAGTAACCACCCTTAGGGAAAACAAGGCAACTGATAACTGTAGTGAACATGGTAGCTGAAAACCACAATCTGTTTAGCCAACTTGTGTCCAACAAGGGCAAGGACACAAGCTTTTCAGTGTTTAGAATAACAGGGGTCAAGGTTACTTACTCAGACTTTGGACTTAGAGCTGCCCTGAGATCTTGGTTTTGACACTTGTTACCTTTAATAAACTACTTATTCTCTTAGAGCCTCGATTTCCTTGTGAAAATCATAAAAAGGGCTCAGATTTTTTCATGTTTACTATGCATAAGGAGCTGTCCTTTGTAATTTCCTTTTCTTCTTTCTTTCTTTTTTTTTGAGACGGAGTCTTGCTCTGTTGCCCAGACTGGAGTGCAGTGGCGTGATCTCAGCTCACTGCAAGCTCCGCTTCCCGGGTTCATGCCATTCTCCTGCCTCAGTCTCCTGAGTGGCTGGGACTACAGGCGCCTGCCACCACGCTGGTTAATTTTTTGTATTTTTAGTAGAGACGTGGTTTCACCAGGTTAGCCAGGATGGTCTCCATCTCCTGACCTCGTGATCCACCTGCCTTGGCCTCCCAAAGTGCTGGGATTATAGGCGTGAGCCACCGCGCCCGGCCTATACTTTGTAGTTTTCATGTATGTCACACTCAGTTCCCATAAAGTCTATATAAGCTGATGAGTGTAGCCCATTTTTCAGATGAGGAAACAAAGACCCAGAGAAACTCAACGACTGTCCCAAGGTCTTGCTATTAATAAATTACAGAATCAGCAATAGAACTCAGGTCTTCCAGGCTCTGAAAACCGTACTCTGAAGACTGCATTACACTACTTCATTCCCCAAACTGATAAAAATAAGATCAACTTTGAGGGGGTTTAAAATAATATGGTGATACATGTTAAATTTACGGAGCAGTGCCTAGCCTAAAAGGGTATGTTCAATAAAAGTTATTATTATTCATTACTTCAGAAAAATCATGAAGTTGCACATAATATTGAACACAATGATGATTGCTGTTTACTAAGCACAATACATGCCAAGCTTTCTGTTAAGTGAATATACGCATTATCACATTTACTGCTCATAAAAACTCTATCATGCAGATTTTTAAAATTATCTTCCTTTTTAAAAATAAACAAAAATTGTGGCTCAGAGAGATCAAGTGTCTTGTGCAAAGTCATGTTACACAGCAGTGGGAATCAGAACCAGGGCTATTGATTCCGAAGCCCAGCTTTTTTGTTTGTTAGTGTTTATGTTTAACCACTTTGCTGTGTTTCCTTCCTAAAGAAGAAAAGCTTCTGAACCCCCAAAATGAACCCGAATTTTGGAACAGATACGTGTAAATTTGTGTCAGAGGGCCCATTTTAGGTGAACATCCTTGATGATGCAGATGAAAAATAAAAACACTCTCAGAGATGAGACAGCTGAGCAGGAAAGGAAATATTTTAAACCAGGAAATGGAGAATTAATTCATCTGGGGGAAAAATAACTCCAAATATATATTTGATGAAACACAAAAGCTTGCAAGCAGCGTAGAGAATCTTGTTAGAAAGATTGATTTTGGCTTCTTCCCTTCTGTTCATGACACCTGAATAATCACTACAATCTCATCTATAAATGGTAAAATTCCTAAATCAGGTGGAACCAAAATCTCCATTTTGTAAACTCTAAATTAATTCCGTAAGACATTTTAGTGCCGTGCAAAGTTATTGACGTCGTATCTAATTCTATTTGGTCTTTCCATCAACCATAGCGTTTTTCTTGCTTCTAGAGATAAATGCCATTATAAAATATTCAGAATTCTATAATGTCTCACTGGGAGTTTCACTTGAGGGCTGTTGCCTCCCAGGGACCTGTGTGGTGCTCTGATAAATCCCATCTTTGTATCTGTAATCACTACCCAGCTCCCCAAGCTCCCTCTGGGGTGGTCCCCTGGGCCGGAAATGTCCCCGCTTCCTCCGGCCTCTGCTTATCAGCCTGTGCTCGTCATTCAGCATGAAACCCCCAGGCCACCTCTGCAGAGAAGCTGTCCCAGAACAACCCCCAGTGGAATGTTCCTCTGTTACCTGCTCTGTGGCAGAGCCCACGACATAATTAATAACATGTAATGTGACAAAGCTTGATGTCATTTTCCCTGCCATAAGGGCAAAGGCTATATCTGCCTCACTTTCTGCTGTATCCTCAGAGCCTGGCCAGCTTTATTTAGGTTAAAATATGTGAAATCACGGATATTTGACTGTCCTTAGTCTACAAAAGTGGCAATGTCATATGATTCAACCAAATACTTCACATTTAAAGGATGCTTTTTGCATATTTTATGATTATAGGAATATTTGCTGCACCCTATTTCAGGTTTCAGCCCACCTGCCTCCAGCCCTATCTCCTGTTTCCTAAAGAGGATGGTAGGGGGTCTTGGGGTGGTGGTTAGACTATAGAGGACAAATGGTCTTCCTCCTAAAGTTACCTTCCAAAGTCATTTTCCAGTTTCTAGAATTGAACAACTAAGGGCAGTAGGTAATTTTGGCAAGTCCCACAGCAATCAGTCAAATTGACCTGATGCTGAAGTCAGTGCTGGAGATTCATTAAAGCAGAGAAAGATTAAGTGACTGTGGGTAAGCTCCTAACTTCTCTGCACCAACTGGGGTAGTAAATAACTGATCACATGTCTTTGTTTCCTTCAATATTTTGGAAAGAAAAAGAAATTGCTAATTATTGATTTCCCCCCTGAAATTTCACTGATCAATGGAAACTTGAGTGATAGCCAGAGTTCACTCTGTCACTGTGGCCAGTCTCAACAAGCATCATTCAGTATGATGACTGCCACAATCATGCTTCAAACCAGGAAAAAATAACCTCAAATGAGAAATGACTGAAGGTCACAACGAGGTTATAGACACATGAGAAATGGAGACATAATCGTGATTGCAAAAGGACCTCGGACTGTGATCAATTCTGGGTATTGCAAAGCTCAGGTTGCCTGATGATCTGGGGGAAAAAACAACAATATGGGAAGAAACTTAATGTCCACAGTGTCCTGATATCCCGGAAGCGAACTTGCCAAAGTCAAGCAAATATAACCAGACAATGTTACTGATAAAAAGATATGATCAAATTAGGGAAGACTTTTTAGATACATAAGCCCTCAAAGGTATGTAATCATACCACATAATGGAAGGTAGACACATTTAAAAGAAAGAAATATGTATCTGTCAATTATAATTTAATAAAGCCAGGAAAAACAAATAAGGAAAGAAAGGAAGAGAAAAAAAATTTCATTAAACATCTATGGTACAGCAGCCTGAAATCTTTCACATTTTGAGATTTTATGTGTGAGTTGAAAGCACTGTTACTTGACTCTTAAATATGGATGACTATGTTGGTTACGATTATTATAGTTCCATTCAGGAGAACAATCAACATGAATGCATTCTCTTTTCTGTTTTTTTTCTATGTAAAATGCTCCAAAATCAATAATAATATTCTTGAGTGTTGCATGTATTTGTTTGTTTATTATCATCCAACATTTTTTCCATTACCCATCCACACTCAATTGCCTTTTGGGGAATTATTCATCCCACATTTTGTGCAGTCATGGAGGGGATGGTAAGTATGGGTGCCTTTCTCCCACTGTTGAAACTGAAGGAACCGGGTCCTTTTTCTCCCACCAAGTACAGCTATAGAGGTGCAAATGACTGATGCTTGGCCAATGAAACCATCTGCCAGAACTTTGACTCTGGAAAGAATGACTCAGAGATTCAAGAAGCTGCTGCAATGGACTCTTCCCAGTCTGGGTGTCCTGCTAGGTCTGTTTTTGCAGCAGTTGTTGTGACTCTAGCATCTCATTTCCCTTAGTAGGCTGACCGTTTCTTTAGCCTCTCATAGATTTTATGGACCCTCAACATGATTATAATAAACGCCCTTTCTTAAGTGAATCTGGATCTGTTTCTATTGTTTCTAACCAAGGAGCCATAGCTCAAACACTGCCTTATGCAACTCAGATGCAAGGTAGAAGGAAGAGCTACTAGCATGGCACGCACGGCTTCACAGAGCAAATGGTATTATTAAAGGAAGGATGGTGGACTGGTGCTCACTAAGGCTGAGTGCAAGTCCCATACCTGCCAGTTAATAACTGTGTGTCTTTGGTTAGGTCTTGTAATGTTTCCAAACTTCATTTTAGAAGTTATATGCAAGTGACCAAAATAATACTTCCTTTGCAGTTGTTAGAAAAACTAATGGACTCATGTGCATGAAAAAGCTCTAAAGTGCTAAATCAAAGCTACCTGTCATCATAGAGCTGGAGGGCTGGCCGTCTCTTCAGCTTTCCTCAACAGCGCAGAGGAAAGACGCTGACAGCCCTCAATTATTCATTTATAAATCAACAGATATTCATCCACTTCTCCTAAGTGCCAGTAACCATCCTAGGCGATTGTGAGACAAAGATAAAAGAGACAGAGCCTTGTCTTCCCAAAGGTCAAAGCCTGATAGACAGCAGACAAGCACAGCAGACTATTGCAATTCACTGTGACCAGGTTAAAGCCAAAGGCAGCCAATGAGCGGCAGCTTCATTGCAGGCGTAAAAAGAGGAATCTTTATTTGGCTTAAGAGGGTACTTGCTCTTGGAAGAGTAGATTTTCATCAGATGGACAGGAGAGATGGAGGTGTAGGCAGAGGGAATGGCTCTGCAGGCTGCATGCCGGGACGCATGGCGAGTCGAATGGCTGACGTGTGACATGCATCAAGGTACTGGAAGGATAGGAGCTCCCAGGACTCTTTGACAGCCCAGATGGCACAGGGGGTTGGGTCTTCATGGAAGAAGGAAGCGGGCCCGACACAGGTAGGTGAGTAGGTGAATTCTCTTACAGCTCTCCCTCTCTGCAGCTCTGTGGCTGTGGGTGTGCTTAGGTGATGTGAACAACTCCATGGGGTGGGGGTGGTGGATGTCCCTTCCATGATCTGCTTCCAGCAGACCTCCCACTCCTCACTCACAGAGCCTGCTCATATCACTGTCTAGAAGGAAGAGATACTTTTACACACAATTTTGCTTTCAGCAAGGATTGTTTTCATGCTGAGAATTCAATAAAACCAAATTCCACTGTAACAGCCCAGGCAAATCAACAAACAAGCCTGGGATTAGAAGTGATGGGGAAACACACTGTCGAGAAGGCATGCGGGTCTGGAGAAAGGAAAAAGAGAAAACAGCAGTGTGGAAATTCAGACTCCCCGTCGTCATTTTTCTATTTGCTTGTCCTTCGGTTCTTATTTACTTCCTTTGGGTTATTTCCGTTTTCTACTTTTACCCCCACAGGTTCCAAGTTATTAGGAAAGAAGAGTCCCAGGCACATGGATCCTTACTCCCAGCTTCTTGGTTGAGGATTTTGACCTGGGTGGGAGAATTGCTCTCTCTTCCCCAGAGAGGCCCCACCTGTTTCAGAAGGAGCTAGCCCTCACTTAAATCACAGTCTGGATGATAGGTTTCCACATTTGTTAGGTGCGTAGATCCCTTAGGGTCTTCAACATTTTTTCAAAATATTCCTAGACTCGAAAATACATCTAAGAGTTCTGTTTACTAAGTAGAGAAGTTACAATAAACTAATAAGCAGTTTGGCCTACCAATTTAGCAGCCATTTGAAGAAATGCATAATTAAAAAAATATATTTCATTTTTAAATAACCACAATTACTCACTAGTGGGATGTGATAGTCTATTGGGTACTGCCACTGCACAATTTCTCAAATGTTGGAATCAGATTAGACACCGTCACCCTCATTTTCTATCTTTTTTTTCTTGTCACCCAGGCTGGAGTGGAGTGGTGCGCGATCTGGGCTCACTGCAACCTCCACCTCCTGGGTTCAAGCGATTCTCCTGCCTCAGCCTCCCAAGTAGTTGGGATTACAGGCATCTGCCACCATGCCCAGCTAATTTTTGTATTAACTTTTACAACTTTTAACTTTGGCTTGCCTGCTGTTTGTTTTAATACAGGGGTCAGTAAATTACAGCCTGAGAATTAAATCCAGCTGACCATCGGTTTTTGTTTGGCCCATGAGCTAAGAATGGATTTTACGTTTTTAAATGGCTGAAAAGAATTTGCTTTTTAATTAATATTTTGTGACACATGAAATCATACGAACTTCAAATTCCAGTGTCCATACTTAAAGTTTTGTTAGAACATATCCATGATCATTCATTTATGAACTGTCTGTGGTCACTTTTGGGCTACAGTGGCAGAATTGTGTAGCCATGATAGACCTGAGTGGGGTTTTTGTAGCGACATGCTCTTCTCAGCACATTACAAATCATAGGAAACTCAAAACTTGACACTATTTCAAGTGCCATACATATCTCCATGCTGTAATATTTATTTTATTACCCAATGCATACCCATTATGTGAAAACAAAACAGAAAAGGAAAGAAAAAGATGACTTTGTTTTTTTGTTTTGTTTTGTTTTGAGACGGAGTCTCTCTCTGTTGCCTAGGCTGGAGTGCAGTGGTGCAATCTCGGCTCACTGCAACCTCTGCCTCCCAGGTTCAAGCAATTCTGCCTCAGCCTCCTGAGTAGCTGGGATTACAGGCGTCCACTATCAGGCAAGACTAATTTTTGTATTTTTAGTAGAGATGGGGTTTCACCACGTTGGCCAGGCTGGTCTCGAACTCTTGACCTCAGGTGATCCACCCACCTCGGCCTACCAAAGTGCTGGGATTACAGGTGTGAGCCATTGCGCTCGGCCAAAAAGAGGACTTTGAATGTCACACCTTTTTTTTTTTTTTTTTCCTGAGATGGAGTCTCGCTCTGTCACCCAGGCTGGAGTGCAGTGGCGCGATCTCAGCTCACTGCAAGCTCTGCCTCCCAGGTTCACGCCATTCTCCTGCCTCAGCCTCCTGGAATGTCACACTTTTAAGGCATAGCAGTGTTGATTATTTTGTTATTGAATTAGATGACAAAGAATCATATTTATGGTAGAATGACACCGTAGTTGTGCTTAAAAAATACAATATGCATCATCATAACCAGACTAAGCACATATCACAATCTTCCTAACTTAAAGACAGGCAATGGTCTGGAAAATTAGATAATTTAAAATAGAATATTTTAATATAGCTGAATTTCTTCACAAAAATGAACAATAAAAATGATGCTGTGGCCAGGCGTGGTGGCTCACGACTGTAATCCCAGCACTTTGGGAGGTGGGTGGATTACCTGAGGTCAGGCCTTCAGCACCAGCCTGGCCAACATGGTGAAACCCGGTCTCTACTAAAAAATACAAAAATCAGCCAGGCGTAATGGCAGGTGCTTGTAATCCCAGCTACTCGGGAGGCCAAGATAGGAGAATTGCTTGAACCTGGGAGGTGGAGGTTGCAGTGAGCCAAGATTGTGCCATTGCACTTCAGCCTGGGTGACAAAAGCGAAACTCCATCTCAAAAAACAAAACAAAACAAAACAAAAAAATGCTGCAAGCAAAGTGATTTTCCATGAGGCTCATTTGTTAACCAAGCAAGGAGAGCTATTTATTGATGGTAAGTTAATTACATCATGTTTGATTAGCAGCCAAAGGAATGTGTCCAGAGAAAATAAACCCTGGACTGTGTCCAGAGGAAATAAGACTATTAGCCTTTCAGCAAGAATAGTTGCTCAAAGAGTTGGGGAATTTGGGATAAATAGCAGTATCAAAAACAAAGTAAATGATTTCTCTTGGTTCTTAATGAGTTGAAAGATGTTACTAATGCTTCTCAGTTGTTATTTAAGGAGTCAATGCTGAGTTTAAAATGAAAGATTAGGCCAGGCACAGTGGCTCAAGCCTGTAATCCCAGCACTTTGGGAGGCCAAGCGGGCAGATCATGTGGTCATGAGATCGAGACCATCCTGGCTAACATGGTGAAACCCCGTCTCTACTGAAAATACAAAAAATTAGCCGGGCGTGGTGGCGAGTGCCTGTAGTCCCAGTTACTTGGGAGGCTAGGACAGGAGAATGGCATGAACCGGGGAGGCAGAGCTTGCAGTGAGCCCAGATTGCACCACTGCACTGCATTCTAGCCTGGGTGACAGAGTGAGACTCCATCTCAAAAAAAAAAGATGAAATATTAGCCTCGATGAATAGTCTACTGAGAACACTTCTGATGAGAATAGGGTCACAGAAAACACGAAGTACAACATGAAGTGGGATCTGATAAGATGTGTTACATCTGATGATGGTCAAATATGTGTGAAGCAGAAAAAGTCTTAGACAAATTTACAAAGCTTGTGAAAATGCAAAGGGTTTAAAGCCTATGGTTATTTATTTTATCATCAGCAGGCACAATGCAGAAAATATTTGAATATATCATATATTATTGAATCAATAGTTTCAATGTTAACTCTCATTGCTCTTGGTAGACTTTACCATTGTCACTTCTGTAAAATGTTGTCAGATATAAAAGCTGAATGTCCTGACGTGTTTTCAGTGGCTTAACAGTGGTAAAACTCTATGGTGAAGATTAAATGAATTTGAATGAGGAGAACTCCCTTCAATACTACATGGCTTTGGAAATTAATTTTTGTTCCAGACTCGATAATATTTTTAAATAAACTTAAAATTTCAAGGCAAAACATTACTTGTGTATGAAATTTACATTGCTGGAAAGTCATTTTGACAATAACATGTTATTTGGATCACAAATAATGTCAAGTTGCTTATACACTTGAAGTGATGTAAAAACTTAAAGCAAGAAGTAAGACCTTTATTCTTACACAATTGTGTAGTGGGTATAATTTCTAAGCTCAAACTACAGTTTTATCCTCAATGCAAATATGGATTGAAATTTCTATACTTCAAAATGTATTAAACTGTGGAATTGAGGAGCTTCTACCTAGCTTTCAACTAGAAGTGATTCATTTGTAGTGTAGCAATGTAGCAACATGCTAAAACTATCAAGAGAATAATCCAATAGAATCCTAAAGTATCCTTTTGATGAATATTCTCCATTAAAATCATATGTTCATGGATTTATATCAGTACTTGGTCATTCCTATTCATGTGAAAAGACATTTTCAAGATGATGAAATTTCAAAGATGAAATACTCCAAATCTAATTACAGATAAACACAAACAAATGATCATTTTTGTTGTTGTTGTTGTTTTGTTTTTTGTTTTTGAGGCAGAGTATTGCTCTGTTGCTCAGGCTGTGGTGCAGTGACACAATCTCGGCTCACTGCAACTTCTGCCTCCTAGGTGCAAGCAATTCTCCTGCCTCGGCCTCCAGAGTAGCTGGGACTACAGGTGCGTGCTACCACATCTGGCTAATTTTTGTATATTTAGTAGAAATGAGATTTCACCATGTTGACCAGGCTGGTCTTGAACTCCTCACCTCAGGTAATCCACCCATCTTGGCCTCCCAAAGTGCTGGCATTACAGGCATGAGTCACCGTGCCTGGCCATAAACACAAACAAATGAACATTTGTACTTGACTTTGGTGATAGGGAGCATTAACTTTGGTTCCCAATTAAGTAAAGCATTACCCAGTCTTCAAAAAAGAATTTTATTCTTCTCCATAGTAGACCTATATTAGAAAAATAAATTATTAAATTATTATTATTACATTTTAATTTAATCAATAAAAATTTGTAGAAATTTGGTTTATTTCTTATTATATAATACCTACAACATATCCTCGATTACACCTCTTGGCCTGCAAAGTCTAACATATCTACTACCTGGTCCCTTATAGAAATTTGCCAAGTCCTGTTTTTTTTTCTTTCTTTCTTTTTCTTTTCTTTTCTTTTTTTTTTTGAGACAGTCTTGCTCTGTCGCCCAGGCTGGAGTGCAGTGGCGTGATCTCGGCTCACTGCAAGGTCCGCCTCCCGGGTTCACAGCGTTCTCCTTCCTTAGCCTCATGAGTAGCTGGGACTACAGGCACCCACCACCACGCCTGGCTAATTTTTTTGTATTTTTAGTAGAGATGGGGCTTCACCGTGTTAGCCAGGATGGTCTTGATCTCCTGATGTTGTGATCTGCATGTCTCGGCCTCCCAAAGTGCTGGGATTACAGGTGTGAGTTACCACACCCGGCCACCAACTCCTGTTTTAATATAGTAAGGATATGAGAGAAATGGGCCAGATTTATTTGGCTTATTATTCTTGCAGTGGAAAACTACCTTATCAGGTTAACCAGTTGACCATGACTTAGTCACTTATTGCTATAACGTTAACAAACGTTGATATCAGAGCAGGCTGACCTGGTTAGGAAGATGCGTGTTCTGAATCAGAATTCAGGCAGATGGTCAGCAAATAGGAAGTCTGTAGGAAAGATAGAACAATAACTGGATGACCAGGGTCAGGGACCCCAGTACTGGAGCCAGGCCACAGTGAACTGGAGACCCCAGCACAGATGGCAGTTTGGTTTTGGGCCAACACTTTGCCTATTGAGCTGGCACTTGGCTTCATGAAGGGAGCTGGGCAAGACATGAAAAGTTTGAGTTCAGAGTTAGAAGATAAGACCATTAGCTTGAGTGGAGGATGGTAATTGAAAATTAAGGGGTGCGGCCAGGCACGGTGGCTCATGCCTGTAATCCCAGCACTTTGGGAGGCCCAGGCAGGTGGATCACGAGGTCAGGAGTTCGAGACCAGCCTGACCAACATGGTGAAATCCCGTCTCTACTAAAAATACAAAAACTAGCCGGGTGTGGTGGTGTGTGCCTGTAATCTCAGCTACTTGGAAGGCTGAGGCATGAGAATCACTTGAACCTGGAAGACAGAGGTTGCAGTGAGCCAAGATTGTGCCACTGCACTCCAGCCTGGACCACAGAGTGAGACTCCATCTCAAAAAAAAAAAAAAAAAAAAGAAAAAAAAAAGAAAAGAAAAGAAAAAAGAAAATTAAGGGGTGGTAGAAGGGAGAAGGGGCTGTTGGTAGAGCAGTTGTGGGTAGAGTTATAAATCAAACTCAAGCACCAGCCTACAGAAAGACGACCTAACAAGAATCCTGCAGTTTAATTAGACAGGTAATTTAGTTCAATAACCAGAAAATGAGAATTTCCCTCTCTTTCTCTGTTCCTATTTTCTGTAGGATAAGGGGAAAATTAGGACCAGGTTTTAGAAAAATGATGCCTTTCTATCATATCTCATTCAATGTCATTCACTTCATCATCTATTATATACCATGTATGTTTTCAGCATGTTTGCTGGGCTCAGCCCAGGCTGGTTGTCCTGGGTCAGACTCCTTTGCGGCCAGAATCTGCCATGGAGATGAGGTCCTGGGATGAGGGAAAGGGCCACCTGCTGTACAGGACTCAGAGGATGAGGAGTGCTGTTTGGACAAGAACTCTGACACTAAGTAGTAGCAACGAGGCACCAATCCGAAAGTCAGGGCAGGCAGAGATCAGAGATAGCAGGCAGGCATCAAATGAGACATAAATGCAGAGAAAGCAAGGTGGAAATAGTTAAAAGTGGCATGGCTGGGTTGGGGGGCCCAGGGAAAATAAGGAGCTACTGCAGTTGAAGACACGGTTCCTAGAGGGTGTGTTAGGCACTCGTTCTCTTAGCTTTAGACTCATGTCATAACAGCCCAGGATTTTTTTCGTTACAATTTATTGCATTATAGGAAAGAAAAGCAACATTAACAACACATCCACAAGCATTCGCCTCTGATATGGAAAGACAGAAAGAATGGACCATTTGGCTGGCTGTGGTGGCTCATGCCTGTAATCCCAGTGCTTTGGGAGGATGAAGCAGGCAGATCACGAGATCAGGAGATCAAGACCATCCTGGCTAACATGGTGAAATCCCGTCTCTACTAAAAATACAAAAAATTAGCAGGGTGTGGTGGCGGGCACCTGTAGTCCCAGCTACTCAGGAGGCTGAGGCAGGAGAATGGCGGGAACCCGGGAGGCGCAGCTTGCAGTGAGCCAAGATTGCGCCAGTGCACTCCAGCTTGGGCGATGGAGCGAGACTCCCTCTCAAAAAGAAAAAAACGAATGGACCATTTGTAGTTCCTGGCTTTTTTGGTAAGAAAACAGAAGTGTGCATATGCCCTCAAAAAAATTCAGTGAGTTTATCTTTTAGGGACACCTAAAGCTTCCAACCAATTGCCCCATACTCTTTTTTTTTTTTTTTTTTTTTTGATGGAGTCTTGGCCGGGCGCGGTGGCTCACTCCTGTAATTTCAGCACTTTGGGAGGCCGAGGCAGATGGATCACAAGGTCAGGAGATTGAGACCATCCTGGCTAACATGGTGAAACCCCGTCTCTACTAAAAATACAAAAATTACCTCGGCATGGTGGTGTGCACCTGTAATCCCAGCTACTCCGGAGGCTGAGGCAGGAGAATGGCGTAAACCCGGGAGGCGGAGCTTACTGTGAGCCAAGATCGCGCCACTCACTCCAGCCTGGGCGACAGAGCGAGACTCCGTCTCAAAAAAAAAAAAAAAAAAAAAAAAAGATGACGTCTTGCTCTGTCACCAGACTACAGTGCAGTGGCATGGTCTCGGCTCACTGCAATCTCCAACTCCCTGGTTCAAGCGATTCTCCTGCCTCAGCCTCCCAAGTAGCTGGGATTACAGGTGCACACCACCATGCCCAGGTAATTTTTGTATTTTTAGTAGAGACAGGGTTTCACCATGTTGGCCAGGAGAGTCTCGATCTCCTGACCCTGTGATACACCCACCTTGGCCTCCCGAAGTGCTGGGATTACAGGCGTGAGCCGCTGCGCCTGGTCCAATTGCCCCATATTCTTTCCCAGAAAATAACGTGTCCAATTCCTATGCATTGCTTAGGAATGGGTCAACTTTTCTGGAAGGAACTTGGCAACATGTGACCAAAACATTAAAAAAGAGCATGTCACCCTATGGATTATGTTTCTCTTCATGGAGTATGTATGGTAGCAGTAATGCTACTGTCAAATCAAAGAAAGAAATAAGAACTCAATACTCATTTTCAACCCCATTTTGTCCTCTGTGAAAAGTTTTTATGAAGGAAAACAGGCTCTATGCCCCACCCACATGCCACCTGAACAGGGCAGCTATCAAAGTGATGCAGGAGTTTTCTGCTCCTTAGTTCAGCTAAAATCCAGGTTCTCGCCACACAACCAGGAAAAATTAGGCACATGAATACATCGAAAGGTGAGGAGAGCAGAACTTATTAAAAGAAAGCTGTCGGCCAAAAAAAACAAAGGGGGGGGGGTCCTGCCAACAGGCTCCCACCTCACAGATTGAATACCAGGCCACCAAACACACACACAGACACACACAGACACTCATACACAAGCTGAAGAGGCCAGGCTCCTCCCCCTGCATAAGGCGCAAATCCCAGTAGCTCCACCCCATTCTCCCAGAGCGCGGGCGGGCCCCCAGTACATTGTGGGCAAGTCCAGACAAGGCCCTGGGAAGGTTCCCTCATCTTCACAAAAGCATCTGATGTAAACACTTGTGGGGCGGCTCAGAGATTCTCCAGGGATCCTCCCTTATCTGCCTCCTGCATCTATCAAAGGGAGATGCTGCTGTGAGGAATGTGCCCTTTCCAGGTCACTAATATGCACCTTGCAATAAGCCAACTAACATTATTAATGAGATGTCCCACATGTGGCTTAAGGGAGAAAAGATTTTGCATATTTCTTTTGAAGGAAATACCAACCTTATATGTCATATCAAAGCCCCCAATTTTAAGCTAATGTCACATAGAATATTAAAAATGTTACTTGGTCGACTGTCCCCTTGTGCTGCACTGATATACACTTCAAAAGGTGTGAACTGCAGGCCAGGTTTATTGTGCTCCATTAAAACTGCATGGGGTTGTCCACAGGTCTGGGCAGGTCCTCTGTCACCATTCCAATGTGCTAGCTTGTATTTATCCTCTGATAGCACTTACCACTCTTCAATAAAATTGCTTTTTTACTGGTTTGTCCTCAAAATGGACTGTTGAACTTCCATTATAGTGTAAGGGACAAAGTAGGCACTTAAACAACAGTGATTGACTGAGTGAGGCCACTCTGTTCTGCATACTGCTCAAAATGTGTATTCCCCTATGTTTGCCTTGAGCCAAAAACCCAGTCATTCAAGATTGAATTTTTTTTATTATGATAAAATAAATGGGACATAAAATTTACCCCTTTCACCATTTTTAAGTGTGCAGTTCAGTGGCATTAAGCACAATTTCATCTTCCCCTTTGAACACTAACCCCTCACTTTTTTTTTTTTGAGATTGAGTTTCGTTCTGTCCCCCAGTAGCTGGAGTGCAGCGGTGCCATCTTGGCTCACTGGGACTACAGACGCCCGACATCACACCTGGCTAATTTTTTGTATTTTTAGTAGAGAGGGGGTTTCACCGTGTTAGCCAGGATGGTCTCAATCTCCTGACCTCATGATCCTCCCGCCTCGGCCTCCAAAGTGCTGGGATTACAGGCGTGAACCACGGTGCCCAGCCACTCCTTGTTCTTTTTTATGACTGTCTTTTTTCACTTAGCGTAATGTCTTCAAGGTTCATCCAGGTGGTAGCATGTGTCAGAATTGCTTTCCTTTTTTAAGGCTGGATCATATTCCATTATATGAATAGACCACATTTTGTTTATCCATTCATCCAAAGATAGACAGCTGGGTTGCTTCTACCTTAAGGCTATTGAGAACAATGCTGCTATTAAGCTGGGTGAACAAGTATCTGTTTGAGTCTCTGCTGTCAATTCTTTTGGGCACCTACTTAGAAATAGAATTGCTGCGTCATATGGTAATTTGATGTTGGATTTTTTGAGAAACCATCATATTGTTTTCCACAGCAGCTGCTCCGTTTTACGTTTCTACCAGTAATTCATGAGGGTTTCAATTTCTCCACTTCTCACCAACATTTGAGGTTTTTTGGTCTCGCTTTTTGATGATAGCCATCCTAATGGGTGTGAAGTGGTATCTCCTTGTTGAAGTCTCTTAAAGAGTGTCTTATTTGTATCTTTGTGAGTCTGAGAAGGACGAATTCCTGATACCTGTGATCTCATGTACAAATTAGGAGACGGGGATAGGAGCAGGATGAAGGGTGGAGGAGGTACAGGGAGTCCGTGGAGGGTCAGGCAAGTATAACTGGAAGGAAGTGGGTGATCACAGCCGACCTCCTGGACTCCCAGCTGTGCCTCAGGCTAGCTTTTGAATCCACTCCATTGTACACAAGCGGGAGAGAGATCAAATTAAAGTATAAATCACTGTGCTTAGTGGCTACTCTAGAGTCCATAGCTGTCTCCAAAGAGCAGACCTACACAGAGTGCCTGTATGTCGGCTGCATGCTGAATTGTAAGCATTTTTTTAAGATTAAAATAAGATTTTGTTGTGTGATCCAGTCCCAAAATATGTCTCTTATAATAGTCCCCTTGCATTTTTTAATATGAAAGTGACGTTTGGTCTTGGTTGTATCACATTTAACACTGCGTTCTGTTTTTATGTTTACAATCTTTTTTTTTTTTTTGAGACGGAGTCTCGCTCTGTCAGCCAGGCTGGAGTGAGCGGCGCCATCTTGGCTCACTGCAAGCTCCGCCTCCGGGGTTCCCACAATTCTCCTGTCTCAGCCTCCTGAGTAGCTGGGACTACAGGTGCCGCCACTGCGCCTGGCTAATTTTTTTTGTATTTTGTTTAGTAGAGATGCGGTTTCACCGTGTTAGCCAGGATGTTCTCAATCTCCTGACCTTGTGATCCGCCCTCCTTGGCCTCCCAAAGTGCTGGGATGACAGGCGTGAGCCACCGCGCCCGGCTATGTTTACAAATTGTAAGATGATTTGGCAGTTTCATACAAAACTAAACATGTTCTTAGCATATGATCCAGCAATTGTGCTCCTTGGTATTTACCCAAAGGAAATGAAAACTGATATCCACACAAACACCTTCATAAGGATATTTACAGCAGCTTTATTCATAGTTGCCAAAGCTTGGAATCATTCAAGATGTCCGTCAATAGGTCAGTGGATATATACACACGCTGTGGCATATCCAGACAATGGACTATTAGCGCTAAAAGAAATGAACTATCCGCCGGGTGCGGTGGTTCATGCCTGTAATCCCAGCACTTTGGAAGGCTGAGGCGGGATGAGGTCAGGAGATCGAGACCATCCTGGCCATCCTGACCGTGGTGAAATCCGGTCTCTGCTAAAAATACAAAAATTAGCTAGGCATAGTGGCACACGCCTGTAGTCCCAGCTACTGGGGAGGCTGAGGCAGGAGAATGGCTTAAACTCAGGAGGTGGAGGTTGTAGTGAGCCGTGATCGTGCCACTGCACTTCAGCCCAGGCGACAGAGCAAGACTCCGTCTCAAAAAGAAAAAAAAAAAGAAGAAGAAATGAACTATCAAGCCATGAAAAGACATGGAGGAGGAAGCTTAAATGCAGATTACCAAGTAAAAGAAGTCAATTTGAAAAGGCTACATCCTGTATGGTTTCAACTCTATGACATTCTGGAAAAGGCAAAGCTATGGAGACAGGAAAAAGACTAGTGGTTGCCAGGGCTTAGTGGGGAGGGAGGGATGAACAGTCAGAACACAGAGAATTTTGGGGGGAAATGAAACTGCTTTGTATGGTACTATAATAGTGGATACACATTATCATACAGCTGTCCAAACCCACAGAATATACAATACCAAGAGTGACCCAAATGTAAACTATGGGATCCGAGTGATAATGACGTTTCAATGTAGTTTCATTGACTGTAACAACCATAGTATTCTGTGTAGGGATTTTGATGGGGGAGGCTGTGAGCATGTGGGGGCAGATATGTAGGAATTCTGTACCTTCCATTCAATTTTGCTGTGGATCTAAAATTGCTCTAAAAAATAAAGTATATTAAAAATATAGTATTGGCCAGATGCAGTGGCTCACTCCTGTAATCCCAGTACTTTGGGAGGCTGAGGCGGGCGGATCACGAGGTCAGGAGTTTGAGAGCAGTCTAACCAACATGGTGAAACCCCGTCTCTACTAAAAATACAAAATTTAGCTGGGTGTGGTGGCGAGCACCTGTAATCCCAGCTACTCAGGAGGCTGAGGCAGGAGAATTGCTTGAACCTGGGAGGCGGAGGTTGCAGTGAGCCGAGATCACACCACTGCACTCCAGCCTGGGCGACAGAGACAGACTCTATCTCAAAAAAAAAAAAAAAAAAAAAAAAAAAAAAATTGTAGAGAGAGTTAACTGTGAACTCTTTGCTCTGTTTCTTTTCTTAATTTTTTTGGGTAATTAGTAAAGTTGGTATTTTTATTTCAAGGTTACTTTTATATAATCATATAGTTACCTCAGAACTCTATTTCTTTAAAGAATATCTATTAGTTTCTAAGAACAATCACAAAATTAGCTTGTTTTTTCCCCATTTCCATTCCTCAACCACCTATTTTACATTTATTAATATTATTATTCATCGTATTAATACTATAATGGATGTTTAGACTTTCATTACTTCATTAGCTCTAAGCTATATTTTAGAACTTCCTAGCTATTTTGGATTAAGCATTCAATGAATTTACCCTAATTTCCATGCTTTCTTCCCACTTTCCTGTCACATTTCTACGAACCGAATCTTTTCTGTGCTGTCAGGGAACATAACATGCATATTACAGTCTACTACTTTAAACTTTGTGTTTGTTTATGTTTTAGTTCTATGTAGTCAGCCATTTTTTTTTCTGTTATTTCCCTAACTTGGTTGGCTGAGATTCATCCTTTATTAATTTCCTCAGGAAGACTCATGGGAACAATGTTCTGAGTTCTTGTATGTTTATTTACTGTTTGTCATTTTTAAACTTGAAAGATGAATTCTGGTGGTCACAGAGACAGACATGACTCATGTGTGTTATCCCTGCTCTTGGTTTCCCTGAACCGCACAGGACACCCTGCCCCTGCCATTTCTACGCCCACAGTTGCAAGTAGAGGATAAGTTGTTGCAAATAAGGGATATAGTTGTTGCCTTTTGTTTTTCCCTCACCCCCAGGGAGCACGTTTTTGATGATGTTTTACAAGATCAACTTCCACTGTGTTTTCTTCTCTTCAATTCCTCTTGAGTAACTTTTGCCCCATTTCAGTGGCTTTTGGCAGCTTCTATAGATAATTTGTAGTCTGTGGGTTAGCTCTGTCTCCTAGTTTCGCTGAAAAAATGGGGTTTATAAAAGTGGCTTTGGTTATCCTCGCTGCTTCTTTATGATTTCCAGGAGGAGAAGGGGAATATGCTGACTCGTAAAGCTTTGTTTGCAATGACATTTTAGAAGCTCTTAAGTGCTAACTATATAACTTTCCTTTTGTTGAACTTTTGGATATTTACTTCCGATTTTATTTCTTAATGGTCAAAGAACATGGTCAGTATGATATTGAATCAATTACATTGGTCGAGAATTCCTGAACAACTTAAGAATGCGATCAATTTTTGTCATTGTTCCCTATATAACGTACTTGAAAGGAAAATTTATTTATAATTATTGGGTGCAAGGTTCTATATCTGCTCATTAGATTATGCTTGTTTATTGTTTTGTTTATATGTTTGGAATCTTTTTTTCTTTTTTGGCTGGTTATATCACTTGCTAAGAGACATATATTAAACTCTTCAGTATGACTGTAGATTTGACCATTTTTCCTTGGAAAGTTTTTTAAAAAATCCATGTTTGGAGGCTATATTGTTAAGGCCGCACGAGTTCACACAAGTTGTGATCATCTTTGTGGTGAATTGATCCCTTCCTCCTTATGTGGCTCTCTTTAACTCTAGTATTGCTTTTCAGCATTAAAACTATTAGAAGCAATCAATGCCTCACTGGCCTATGCACATAGAGGCCAATACAATGGCACCAGCTTTTGAGAAAAGAAAAGCTTTATTGTGAGTCAACTGACAAGGAAACAAAAGGCTCAAATCTGTCTCCCCAAGCTAGGGGCTGAGGCAGGCTTTACAAACATAAGGTGATGAGGCGTGATCTGGCTGATTGTTGCAATGAGGTGATAGCAGGAGTCATGATCTGACTGGCTCTTTCCATGGGGGTAATGTCGGAGCTTGATCTCATTGGATCCTGGATCTTGCCATATGGTGTCCTCTTCTTAAATCAGTCCCCACTCCTCCATCTGAGCACTTAGGTTCCCCTTGTGGTTGCACACTTCATCTGGTCCTGCTCAGGTTACATGACCTTCAACCTGGGGGTCCATGGCAACTGAGAAACAACTCATAACTTTGTTACATAAAAGTTGAACCAGATTGGGGCTGGGTGCCGTGGCTCACGCCTGTAATCCCAGCACTCTGGGAGGTGAAGGCAGGCGGATCACCTGAGGTCAGGAGTTTAAGACCAGCCTGGCCAACATGGTGAAACCCCATCTCTACTAAAAATACAAAAATTAGCTAGGTGTGGTGGCGGGTGCCTGTAATCTCAGCTACTCAGGAAGCTGAGGCAGGGGAATTGCTTGAACCCGGGGGGGTGGAAGTTGCAGTGAGCTGAGATGGCGTCACTGCACTCCAGCCTGGGTGACAAGAATGAAACTCCATCTCAAAAAAAAAAAAAAAATGTTGAACCAGAGTGGTCAGAGATGTCACAAAGCTATTTCCTCTGCTTAATGTTTTCCTGATACATATTTATAGCTATCTGTATATCTATATTATTTATCATATCTATAAACTACTTTTTTCTTAATTTCAATGGTGAGTTTCTATCATCGAACTTGTAAGGATAGTCTTATTTTATGATTAAATATGTTTAGATTTACTTATACTTTCTATTTATTATTCTTTTATTTTGTTTCTATTTATTTACATTTTTTTTTGGTTGTTCTTTTTTTGTTTTTTGTTTTTTTGAGACGGAGTCTCGCTCTGTCACCCAGGCTGCAGTGCAGTGGCGCGATCTCCACTCACTGCAAGCTCCACCTCCTGGATTCACGCCATTCTCCTGCCTCAGCCTCCCAAGTAGCTGGGACTACAGGTGCCTGCCACTATGCCTGGCTAGTTTTTTGTAGTTTTAGTAGAGATGGGGTTTCACCGTGTTAGCCAGTATGGTCTCGATCTCCTGACCTCATGATCCACCTGCCTTATCCTCCCAAAGTGCAGGGATTACAGGCATGAGCCACCATGCCCAGCCTATTTTTCTTTCCTGTTGGATCACTTGAGTTATCTTTATAGTTCTAGTTACCTCTTTTCTATCTGCTGATTTGTAATTTACTATTCTGTTTCTATTCTTTTAGTGATTGTCCTCATTTTAAAATATGCACAGTGGGCCGGGCATGGTGGCTCACACTTGTAATCCTAGCACTTTGGGAGGCCAAGGCCGGCAGATCACCTGAGGTCAGGAGTTTGAGAACAGCCTGACCAACATGGAGAAACCCCGTCTCTACTAAAAATACAAAATTAGCCGGGCGTGGTGGTGCATGCCTGTAATCCCAGCTACTTGGGAGGCTGAGGCAGGAGAATCGTTGGACCCAGGAGGTGGAGGTTGCGGTGAGCCGAGATCATGCCATTGCACTCCACCCTGGGCAACAAGAATGAAACTCCGTCTCAAAAAAAAAAAAAAAAAAAAAAAAAAAGCACAGTGTATTGTGTATTTAACAAAGTCTAAAGTCTAAAGTTAGTCAATATCTCTACCCCTCTACCTAGCTTGGCCAACATGGTGAAACCCTGTCTCTACTAAAAATACAAAAATTAGCTGGGCATGGTGGCAGGTGCCTATAATCCCAGCTACCTGGGAGGTTGAGGCAGGAGAATCACTTGAACCTGGGGGGCAGAGGCAGCAGTAAGCTGAGACTGCGCCACTGCACTATAGCCTGGGCAAGAGAGTGAGAGTCTATAGCTGGGTGAGATTTAATTAGATGGGTGTGATGGCAGGTGCCTGTAATCCAGCTACTCGGGAGGCTGAGGCAGGAGAATCACTTGAATTTGAGAGGCGGAGGTTGCAGTGAGGCAAGACCGTGCCATTGCACCCCAGCCTGTGTCAAAAAAAAAAAAAAAAAAAAGACCTTTGTGATGATCCACTTCCACCTAATGAATAGTAAATATATTTTCTTTTCGTTATGATTTTACTAATAGCATTTTCTTTTTTAAGCTTACTTTAATGTAAGAATACAGTATATAGCATGTACCACATATAAAATATGTTGTTGTTGTTGTTGTTTTGAGACGGAGTCTCGCTCTGTTGCCCAGGCTGGAGTGCAGTGGCGGGATCTCGGCTCGCTGCAAGCTCCACTTCCCAGGTTCACGCCATTCTCCTGCCTCAGCCTCCTGAGTAGCTGGGACTACAGGCGCCCACCGCCATGCCCGGCTAATTTTTTGTATTTTCAGTAGAGACGGGTTTTCACTATGTTAGCCAGGATGGTCTCGATCTCCTGACCTCGTGATCCGCCGGCCTCGGCCTCCCAAAGTGTTGGGATTATAGGCGTGAGCCACCGCGCCCGGCCACAAAGTATGTTAATTGACTGTTTATATTATTGAAAAGGCTTCCAGTCAGTAGTAGGCTATTAGTAGTTATGTTTTGAAGGAGTCAAAAGTTATAAGTGCATTTTTGACAGCCCAAGGGATTGGTGCCCCTAACCCTCCATGTTGTTCAAGGGTCAACTGGTCATGGTGGTTTGTGCCTGTAGTCCTGTAATCCCAGCAGTTAGGGAGTCAGAGGTGGAAGGATCACTTGACCCAGGGAGTTTGAGACCAGCCTGAGCAACATATTGAGACCCCTTTCTTCACACACACACACACACAGATTTAAGAACATTTAACTCTGATTAGGCTGGGCGTGGTGGCTCACACCTGTTATCTCAGCACTTTGAGAGGCCAAGGCGGGTGGATCTCGAGGTCAAGAAATTGAGCCATCCTGGCCAACATGGTGAAATCCCGTCTCTACTAAAAATACAAAAATTAGCTGGGTGTGGTGGTGCATGCCTGTAGTCCCAGCTACTCAGAAGGCTGAGGCAGGAGAATCGCTTGAACCTGGGAGGTAGAGGTTGTAGTGAGCCAACATCCTGCCACTACACTCCAGCCTGGCGACAAAGCAAGACTCCGTCTTTAAAAAAAAAAAAAAAAAAATTAACTCTGATTAATAACTTCCTTCCTTACGTGGTATTTTCTTCAGTACTTAGTTCCAAAATGTTTTTAATTTCCCCCAAGTTTTCATTATGTTGTTTTACATAGTCAGTGTTTGTTTAAATATACCCACATATATGGCAATTCCCAACTCATCCTTACTTATTTTACTCCTTTCTTTGGGTTCAGTATTCTTCTTTCTGATATGCATCTTTTAAGAGTTTATTCAGGCCGGGTGCAGTGGCTCACACCTGTAATCCCAGCACTTTGGGAGACCAAGGTGGGTGGATCACCTGAGGTCAAGAGTTTAAGACCAGCCTGGCCAACGTGTCGAAACACCGTCTCTAATAAAAACACAAAAAGTAGCCGGGCATGGTGGCAGGAGCCTGTAATCCCAGCTACTAGGGAGGCTGAGAGAAGAGAATCACTTGAACCCGGAGGGGAAAGGTTTCAGGGAACTGAGATTGTGCCATTGAACTCCAGCCTAGGTGACAAGATGGAAACTCCGCCTTCAAAAAAAAAAAAAAAAAAAGTTTATTCAGCAAAGATCTGTGAGTTGTAGATCGTCTCGGAAGTGTCTTTATTTGCCCTTCACTCTTTGATGATAGTAGCTGGGTGTTGACTTTTAGGCAGATACTTATTGTCTCTTAGCATTTTATTGATTGGTTCTTTTCTTTTCTTTCTTTCTTTCTTTTTTTTTTTTTTGAGATGGAGTCTTGCTCTGTCCCCCAGGCTGGAGTGCAGTGGCCGGATCTCAGCTCACTGCAAGCTCCACCTCGCGGGTTCCTGCCATTCTCCTGCCTCAGCCTCCTGAGTAGCTGGGACTACCGGTGCCCGCCACCTTGCCCGGCTAATTTTTTTGTATTTTTAGTAGAGACGGGGTTTCACCATGTTAGCCAGGATGATCTCCATCTCCTGACCTCGTGATCCACCCGCCTCGGCCTCCCAAAGTGCTGGGATTATAGGCATGAGCTACCGCATCTGGCCTTGATTGGTTATTTTCTGATGTTTGATTGTTAATCTTTGTTTTTTGTAGATGTTCTATATTTTCCTTTCCAGTTGTTTTTAACATAGTTTCTTTGCGTTTCCTGTACTAAAATTTCAGTGAAGTTACTCAGTGAATATTTATTTTTACTTATTGGGATGCATATTAGCTATCTGTTGCTGTGTACCACATTACCCCAAAATTTAGTGGCTCAAAACAACACATGTTTATTATTTAGCTGTTTCTGTGGGTCAGGAATCCAATCATGGCAAGCAGAGCTGTCACACCTCCTCAGGGAGTTCACCTTCCTGGCACATCAATGTGTTCACTGACCAAGGGGAAGCTCCACTGAGTTGGTGTTCGAAGATTTTATTGGGGCTTCATTGACTCAGTAAATCATTGACTGCCCAATTGAACTTAGCCCCCAGCCTCCTCCCAGTCCAGCAGATGGAAGTCCCAACCCTTTATCTACCTGCTTGGTCTTCCTGGTGACAGACCCATCATGAAGGGGGACTAAACTGAGTCACCTCATTAGCCTAACAAAGGCATTTGTACTGCTCAGAAAATTCCAGAGGTTATTGAAGCTCTGTGTCGAGAACTGGGGACAACACTAGCTCTTTTGGAGGATATTCTTCAGATTCTCATTTCAGATTTCTTCCCAGTCCCTCTCCTCTTCACAACCCAAGAGAAGCCAGAGCTGATTTCTATCTGGAAGATGCATCAACTGTCTCTTCCTTCTTTAGGTGGCTAACTAGATAACAAAAGGAATTTCAAGGAAAAGAAGCCCACAGGAAGCCATTTATTTTTATTTATTTTTCCTCTAGTTCAGAATAAAGTGTTTTTTTTTTATTTTTTTGGTTATTCATAGGATAGGAAGCCAGAGAGCATGGGGGCCAACCAGAGAGGATCGTAATAGCGTGTTCATTTGCCTGGACTTGCTCTTTGCAGATGTACTTATTGGCAGCCAGCAGAGGGGGCTGCAGGTGTGATGCTTGACCAGGCAAGATTCCGGGGCTCAGGATTCTGCCACGCACCATGAGGATGTACACACAGCTGGAGGTACTTATTTGTTTTGTCTTCCCTCATGTTCTTGCTTCCTTTCCAGGAGCTTCATTTGTGCACAGATTGGTCTGTCTTTCTCCATTTCCATCATATATAATTTTCCTGTCCCAGTTCTTGCCTTGGTCAGATTGTATCTCTCCTCAGTGCTTCCTTCTCTGATCTTTTAAAGTTCCAAGTAAAAGTGCATGTATTTATGTGGAGTGAATAATGTATGAATCCATTCTTTTCAATGCATGAAATTGTGCTCCCTGTAATGTCACTCATTAATCTATATGGCAAAACCAGTGGGAGAAGGTCAATATGGTTAAAGATAATTAGCAATTGATTAGCAACTGAGAAGCTAAATAAAAAGACACATTTCCCTCTCAATGACTTGAGTTGATAAAAACAAGAATTCTTGTTTGAGACAAGTCGTAGTGTTCAGGACTGTGATGGAGAAAAATTTTTGCGTTAACACGTGCACACATCAAGGCAAACATTTATTTGGGAAAAGAGATAGGAACCATTCCCAAGTTTTCATTATAATTAATTTTGTTGAAGAATATCCGTCACCAGAAATCTAAAATCCTTATAAACATTTAGTGGCAAAAAGTGGAAATGCTGATATTGCAAGACCAATTCAACCTACGGTTTACCCTCCAATGTATTCGGTATTTTAAAGGAGGCTGTTTGTCTTCCTGACCTTTTTCAGTAGACTCACAACAAGCCTGCTCACAAAAAGCGATTCAGGCATGTGCAACTGAATGATGGTAGGACAACTGGGGGCTGAAAGGTAGAGACCGCCTTCCCCGATATGGCAGGAGCTTGCATACAGAAACTGTGTGTCATTCATACTAGTTTTTCTTTTTCTCTCTTTTTTTTTTTTTTGTTGAGAGGGAATCTCACTCTGTTGCCCAGTGGCGATGTGGGCTCACTGCAAGCTCCACCTCCCGGGTTCATGCCATTCTCCTGCCTCAGCTTCCCGTCTAGCTGGGACTACAGGCGCCTGCCACCATGCCCGGCTAATTTTTTGTATTTTTAGTAGAGATGGGGTTTCACTGTGTTAGCCAGGATGGTCTCGATCTCCTGACTTCATGATCCGCCTGCCTCCCAAATGCTGGGATACAGGCGTGAGCCACCTCGCCCGGCCTCATACTGGTTTTTCTACGGCTTTACACACATCTAAACATTGAAGATGCCCAGTAAGTCCTCACTGAAAATAAAAAGGTACAGAGATTGTTGGTAGATGTAGATGTCTTAGCCTTAGATTCATTTTCTTTTTTTGTACTTTGTTCTTCCCACTACTTGCAATCTATGATTCTTCCCACTTTCCTTCTTTCCTCTTGCACTAAGTGTTTAGAGGGACCTGCAGTAGTTTCTTCTGCCCGTAGAATAAGAAAGGAAGGAGGGTCAACTGGGCACGGTGGCTCACACCTATAATCCCAGCGCTTTGGGAGACCGAGGAGGGCAGATCACAAGGTCAGAAGTTTGAGACCAGCCTGGCCAATATGGTGAAACCCCGTCTCTACTAAAAACACAAAAAAATTAGCAGGCGTGGTGGCGCACGCCTGTAATCCCAGCTACTTGGGAGGCTGAGGCAGGAGAATTGCTTGAACCTGGGAGGCGGAAGTTGCAGTGAGCCGAGATCGCTCCACTTCACTTCAGCCTGGGCGACAGAGCAAGACTCCCTCTCAAAAAAAAAAAAAAAAAAAAAAAAGAGAGAAAAAAGAAAGGAAGGAGGGTCATAGGTTACTTCTTTTCAGTCTAAAATTCCTTTAGCCCCAAAGAGGAAATAAGAGGTGCTTATCACAAATCATGAAAAACAGACCACCAATATTCTTCATGTTTTATTGTAATGGCATTTTTATCAGAAGCACTTTTGGGATCTTTATATTTCTGTAAAGGCAAATTATTACTTTAAATGTGGGGTGGGATGAGAGGGAGATTTTATGTAAAAAAACTCAGACATTTACAAGTCAGGGGCAAGGAAAAAAGATGCCTCCTACTTACAGAATTGGCTCTTCAAGGGAGCTGTATCTGAACCTAGAACCATAGAGGTTTATTAGTAATCATAAAACATGCCTTTCAAACAGAGGTTAAGAGAAATATGCAGGCAAAAAGGAAAATATTTGAATTTTAGGCTTCTTTCCTCCCCCAAACTTCTCCCCATTCTCTGCCAAGACCTGACAGTAATTTCTTAATGTGGAACACCCTTAAGTGAACAAATATTTATTAAAGATTTTTTTGTGGATCCTCTTATTACATCTAATAATGGAGTATTTTATGATAATTTTTTGAAAACCCAGGCTCCATTTTCTCTGTTTTCCTTCTATAAAAAGTCCATTGGCATCATTGTGGTATTAAAACCATGCAGTTTTTTTTTGTTGTTGTTTGTTTGAGATAGAGTTTTGCTCTTGTTGCCCAGGCTGGAGTGCAGTGGTGTGATCTCGGCTCACTGCAACCTCCACCTCCCAGGTTCAAGCAATTCTCCTGCCTCAGCCTCCCATGTAGCTGGGGAAACAGGCGCCCACAACCAGGCCTGGCTAATTTTTGAATTTTTAGTAGAGACGGAATTTAGCCATGTTAGCCAGGCTGGTCTTGAACTCCTCACCTCAGGTGATCCACCTGCCTCAGTCTCCCAAAGTGCTGGGATTACAGGAGTGAGCCACTGCACCTGGCCATGATTGGTATATCTAACCAAAAATAAGCTCATGAACAATTAACCTATTCAGCAGAGGAAAATGATCATTGACAATCATTGGCTTGGTTTTATATATATATATATTTATATATATATTTATATTTATATAATATATATTTATATATATATTTTTATATGTATATATTTTTTATATATATATATATATATATATATATATATATATATATTTTTTTTTTTTTCCCTTAACTTCTCAGTAAGAGTCTCTGGCCAGGTTCCTAAACTTGAAGGTCTAAGGATAAGAAATGACTGGTTAGGTTAATGGCCGGGCATGGTGGCTTACCCCCGTAATCTTTGGGAGGCACTTTGGGAGGCCAAGCTGGATATATCAGTTTGAGGCCAGGAGTTTGAAACCAGCCTGGCCAACACAGTGAAACCCTGTTTCTATTAAAAATGCAAAAATTGGTCAGGCGCTGTGGCTCACGCCTGTAATCCTAGCACTTTGGGAGGCCGAGGCCGGCGGATCACGAGGTCACGAGTTTGAGACTAGCCTGGCCAACATAGTGAAACCCCGTCTCTACTAAAAAATACAAAAAATTAGCTGGGTGTGGTGGCGGGCGTCTGTAATCCCAGCTACTCCGGAGGCTGAGGCTGGAGAATTGCTTGAACCTGAGAGGCGGAGGTTGAAGTGAGCTGAGACCGCCTCATTGCACCCCAGCCTGGGCAACAGTGAGAGACTCCGTCTCAAAAAAATAAAAATTAAAAAAATCCAAAAATTAGACAGTCAAGATGGTGGGCGCCAGTAAATCCCAGCTACTCAGGAGGCTGAGGCATGAGAATTGCTTGAACCCAGGAGGCAGAGTTGCAGTGAGCCGAGTTCTCGCCAGTGCACTCCAGCCTGGGCAACAGCGTGACTCTGTCTCAAACAAACAAACAAACAAACAAAAAAAAAAAAAAAAAGGAGGCCGGGCGCGGTGACTCACGCCTGTAATCCCAGCACTTTGGAAGGCCGAGGTGGGCGGATCACGATGTCAGGAGTTTCAGACTAGCCTGACCAATATGGTGAAACCCCGTCTCTACTAAAAATACAAAAAACTAGCCGGGCGCGGTGGCGGCGCCTGTAGTCCCAGCTACTCGGGAGGCTGAGGCAGGAGAATGGCGGGAACCCGGGGGGCGGAGCTTGCAGTGAGCCAAGATGGCGCCGCTCACTCCAGCCTGGGCGACAGAGCGAGACTCAGTCTCAAAAAATAAAACATACACCAATCACAACTTGGGGAGATTCTGTTGGGAAGGGTGCTGGAATCCACGGGTGGGGAGATGACAAATGACAGGGAGATGGAGCTAGGGGAAGCAATTTGGTTGTGATGTGACTCCTGAGTCAGTAGGCTAAACCCATATTCAAAGGCCGTGGGGGCTTCCTTATTATGGGCTTGTGTCCCTTTCCAAGGGGTTCTGATGTGGTGGGTTTGGTGCAGCAGCACACTTCTGAAGGCATTGATCAATGTTCACTGTCATTGATGTTCCAGTTCTCACCAACACCTTGTCCCTCAGCTATATTCTTTGCTGGTTCTCCAGAGTTCACTGCTGCAGTTGTGTGGGTCCTGCCAGGTGTGGGAGTGCTGTGACAGTTAATTTTATGTGTCAATTTGACTGGGCTAAGAGATGCCCCGGGGGTTGGTGAATCACGATTTCTGGGTGTGTCTGTGCTGGTGTTTCTGGAAGAGATTAGCATTTGAATCTGTAGACTGAGTAAAGTGGACGTGCCCTCACCAGTGTGCGTGGGCATCATCCAGTCTGTTGAAGGCTGAGATGGAATAAACAGATGGAGGAAGGGTGAGTTTGCTGTCTTTGCTTGAGCTGGGACATCTGTCTTCTCCTACCCTTGGGCATCAGAGTTTCTGGCTCTTGAGCCTTTTTACTCAGACTGGGACTTATACCCTTAGCTCTCCTGGTTCTCAGTCCTTTGAACTTGGACTGGAACTACAGCACCTGATTTTCTGGTTCTCTCCCTTGCAGATGGAAGGTTGTGGGACTTCTCAGCTTCCATTACCATGTGAGTCAATCTCTAATAATAAATCTCTTTTCATATATCTGTAGGGATTCTATGGATTCTGTGTCCCTGGAGAATGCTGACTTGTACAAGTACCCTAGCAACGTCTTGTTTGTTTAAAATTTGTGATACTTGGGTTGAGGAGGCTCTAGGTATTTTCTGGGTGTTCCAAGTGCATCAAGCCACTGTTAATGATGGTGTAATGGACTAGAATGAACTAAGTTGATAACAGGGCTTCTATACCAATTCATTGTAAATCAGAGAAATGAGAGAGAACCCCTGTATCAGACCTCAGCAGATCTGATGGAAAGAGGAAAAGCCTGCAGCCCTGGAGGCATCTCGGTGCTCAGGGGTTGCTCCTACAGCTCTCCAGTGCCTGATGTCACCAGGGCTACTTCTAGATACTCTCTTCCGATGAGGACGAGTCTGCTCACATATGCCAGCTTCCACCTGGGGGCCCTGGAACAAGAAACGCTGAGTCTATACACAGCGGTCATCATGCCCATGGCAAAATGACAGGCCCAGGAGAAAACCAGGAGATGTAAACATTGTCCCCTGACTTCAGAATGAACTCATTCTGCATTGTCAGTTAAGGGAGCTCTTGAAGAACAAGACTTCACTGGCCTTCCTTCTGAAATAAAACAGATCTAAACATGGGGAAGGGATCATGCCACGCTTGGGAAGCAGTTAAAGCCCTATAAGAAAAACATTGATTCGCTATATCTTGTACAAAGTGAGAAATTTTTCCTTAAGAGCTGTTTGTATTCTGCTCAGGTTTCCCTTTGAATTCACTGTGTTGTCTTAGACTAAGTTAACGGTGAGTTTCTGTCTCTCTCATGAATTCTAAAATGCACACTGGGCAACTTCTAGTAGACTGTACAATCAAAATAAACAAACAAAATTAATTAGAAAATACTAGTATTAAGCAATACCTGGCTGGATCTCCTTTCTTCCGTTCTCTTCCTTCCTTCCTTCTTTCTTTTCTCTTCTCTTCTCCCTCCTCCTTTCCTTCCTTCTTTTCCCTTCTCCTCCCTTCCTCCCTCTTCCCTCCTTCCCTCCCTCCTTCCCTCCCTCCCTCCCTTCCTCCCTTCCTTCCTTCCTCCTTTCTTTTCTCTCTTTCTTTCTTTCTTTCTTTTTTTGAGACGGAGTCTCGCTCTGTCGCCCAGGCTGGAGTGCAGTGGCCGGAGTTCAGCTCACTTCAAGCTCCGCCTCCCAGGTTTAGGCCATTCTCCTGCCTCAGCCTCCCGAGTAGCTGGCACTACAGGCGCCCGTCACCTCGCCCAGCTAGTTTTTTGTATTTTTTAGTAGAGATGGAGTTTCACCGTGTTAGCCAGGATGGTCTCATTCTCCTGACCTCGTGATCCGCCCATCTCGGCCTCCCAAAGTGCTGGGATTTCAGGCTTGAGCCACCGCGCCTGGCCTCTTTCCTTCCTTCCTTCCTTCCTTCCTTCCTTCCTTCCTTCCTTCCTTCCTTCCTTCCTTCCTTCCTTCCTTCCTTCCTTCCTTCCTTCCTTTCTCTCTCTCTATCCCACTCCTTCTCCCTCTTCGTCTCCCTCTCTCATTTGCTTGCTTGCTTGCTAAGGGGCTGTTTCCTGGTAGAGGTCATTTTAGAGCTACACTCATGTATTAAGAGAGCTCACAAAATGTCCCAGCTTTCCGTAAAACACTGTATCTGTCAGTGTGTCTGTTTTGTTGTTTTTTTTTTTTTTTTTTGAGAGGGAGTCTCATGCCATCATTCAGGCTGGAGTGCAGTGGCGCGATCTTGGCTCACTGCAACCTCTGCCTCCCAGGTTCAAGCAATTCTCCTGCCTCAGCCCCCCAGGTAGCTGGGATTACAGGCGTGCACCACCACTACCAGCAATCTTTTTTTGTATTTTTAGTAGAGATGGAGTTTCACCATGTTGGCCAGGCTGGTCTCAAACTCCTGACTTCATGAGCTGCCTGCCTCGGCCTCCCAAAGTGCTGGGATTACAGGCGTGAGCCACGGCACCCAACCCAGTGTATCTGTTGATCCTGGAATAAGGAGCTAGGGGATGGAGGATGGTGAAATGGCAGAGAACATAGCTGAGGTTAAGGTATTGGTGAGAACTGGAAGATCAGTGATAGGGATGGCAGGTATGTGACTTACTCACCTTGGTCACCCAGGTGCCTAGTACCATGCTTAGCCTTAAACATGCGTTTGATACAACTTTTTTGAGTGAGTGAATTCAGGATCATAGGGCCAGAAGTTCAGAATGTTTCTTGAGGTCTGGTTGCTCCTTCACACCTGCCTGGGAATGAGCAGATATTTCATAGTCTGGCCCTGGGGTGGTTTCTCCTGCCATGAACTCCTTCAGATATTTAAAGATCTGATATCCCTAATTTAGTGGGATATTTCACTGCAAGGCTTCAGGGATTTTCTGAAGTTTCAGAGACAAGGTAGTCCTGGTTATCTATTATTGTATTACAAACTACCCCAAAACTTACCAGCTTCAAAGAACCATTTTATTATGTCTGAGGATTCTGTGGGTCAGAAATATGAACATGGGTCAGCTTGGTGAGTCTTCAGCTACTGGTGGCAGTGACTGAGTTTTCTTCTACATCCAGTGGAGGCGCTGGTCTAGCGGGTCCCAGGTGGCTTTCTTCACGTGTCTGGCATCTTGTCTGGGATGGCTGGAATGCAGGGCTCAACTGGCACCAAGGACAGGACACACATCTGCGGTCTCTCCAGCATCGTGGTCTTGAGGGAGAAGGAAGGAGGCTGTCAGTGTTTTAAGTCTGGGCACAGACACTAGCCTGGTTTTATTTCTGCTCTACTACATTGGCCAAACAGTCAGTAAGCTTACCTGGATTTCAGGGCAGAGAACATCAATCCTGCTTTTTTGTTGTTGTTGTTTGTTTTTTGAAACAGTCTTGTTCTGTTGCCCAGGCTGGAGTGCAATGGCTACAATGGCATGATCTTGGCTCACTGCAATCTCTGTCTCCTGGATCCAAGCGATTCTCCTGCCTCAGCCTCCTGAGTAGCTGCCATCACAAGCACCCGTCACCACACCTGGCAAAATTTTTTTTCCTTTTCTTTCTTTCTTTTTTTTTTTTCAGTAGAGACAGGGTTTTGCCATGTTGGCCAGGCTAGCCTTGAACTCCTGACCTCAAGTGCTCCACTCACCTTGGCTTCCCATAGTATTGTGATTACAGGTGTGAGCCGCCGCTCCTGGCCCAGTCCCACCTGTTGATGGGAGGAGTGATAAAGAATATGTGGCCATCTTTATTTGATCACAAAAGCCCTCAAACTAAAGACGTGTCACAATGGCTAAAAGATGGAAACAACCCTGGGTTGATGAAACTGTAAACAAAATGTGTCCTGTGCACACAATGGAACGTTATTCTGCCTTAGAAAGACATGGGATTCTGACATGTGCTATGACATGGATAAGCCTTGAGAACATTAGGAAATAAACCTGTCCAAAAGGCAAATTCTGTATGATTCCACTTATATGGTACCCAGAGTAGTCAAATTCATAGAGACCAAAGTAAAATGATGGATGCCAGGGGCTGGAAGAAGATGAGGAGAATGTTAGTGTTCAATGGGTATAGTTTTGCAAGGTGAAAAATGTTCTGGAGGTTGGGCACAGTGGTTCATGTCTGTAATCCCAGCAGTTTTGGAGGTCGAGGTGGGAGGATCTTTAGGGCCCAGAAGTTCTAGACCAGGCTGGGCAATGTAGCAAGACCCTGTCTCTACAAAAAATAAAAAAATAGCCAGGCACGGCGGCATGCATCTGTAGTCCCAGCTACTCGGATGGCTGAAGTGGGAGGGTTTCTGGAGCCTAGGAGGTTGAGGCTGCAGTGAACCATGATTGTGCCACTGCACTCCAGCCAGAGCAACAGAGCAAGACCCTGTTTCTTAAAAAACAGTTCTGGAGATGGACGGTGGAGATAGTTGTACAATGTTAGTGTAGCTAATGTCACTGAACTGTATACTCAAACATGGATAACATTGTCAATTTTATGTTACGCATATTTTATCATAAAATACAGTCAAATACATTATATTAACACTTTTAAAATGTGGTAAGTCTCTGAATTTGATTTTCTTCATCTCTATTAATGTCTGATTTTCCCGAAGGTCTAAGTTTCCACAGTTTTCTTTCAGGGCTGTGAGTTTCTGTTACCCGCTCTCTGACATTTTAGTATCTAAGCTGATCTCCCTTTTATCTAGGATGAGTTAGACTCACTGAAATAAGCAGAAGCACAGGCATTTTCACTCTTGGCACCAGTTAGGATAAAATGATTAGGTGATTTATAAATGTCATTTAAGCATTAAGTCTATCCAAGACTTTCTTATCCACAGAAAAATGTATTCCTAAATTATTAATGGTCCTTTATTACTTTTTTATTGTTGCCTTATTAAAATAAATAAAACAGTGAAATGGAGTTACTAAGAAGTACTTTAACTCACCTGTCAGCATCAATCAGCAGAATCAACACAGGACGCCTCATCAACCTTGCCTACTGTTTGCATGCAAATTATTTCAATTTTGCTTGGCATTGTAACTGTTCCATGACAGAATGACAGGCCCTGTGGGTTTAAGGAAGCAATAGTAGTAGTAAGCTGACTTCAATTTAGGAAGACTTTCTGTTGTCTTTTTTTCTTCTAGTAGCATATCATTTATTGCCTTGTATTCTATAATAATGCTTAAATGGATTATTTCACCAAAAAATTTGAGAAGAATGCACAAATCATAAATATAGAGTTTATTTCCTTTTTTTTTTTTTTTTTTTTAATGGAGTCTCGTTCTGTTGCCCAGGCTGGAGTGCAATGGCACAGTCTCGAATCACTGCAGCCTCTGCATCCCAGGTTCAACAGATTCTCCTGCCTCAGCTTCCCGAGGAGCTGGGATTACAGGTGTGCACCACCACTCCTGGTTAATTTTTGTATTTTTAGAAGAGAGAGAGTTTCACCATGCTGGCCAGGCTGGTCTCAAACTCCTGACCTCAGGCGATCCAGCTGGCTCGGCCTCCCAAAGTGCTGGGATTACAGGCGTGAGCCACTGTGCCGGGCCATTTATTGCATTTTTTTTTTTTATTAAAAAATTACACCCATGAAACCTGTGACTACATCAGGAAAAAGAACACTTCCAGAACCCCAGAAACTTCCCTGAGCTTCTGTTGTCGATATCCGTCTCTGTCAAGCGTAGCCTTGCTCTTGACTTTTAATAACATGATACATTTTTCCCTGCTTTGGAACTTATTTATGAAGGTAAGCATGCAGTATCTCCTCTTTTTGTGTTGGCTTCTTTCGCTCATATTTGTGGTTGTGAGATTCATTCAGGTGCTGCTTGTGGCTGTAGATCATTTTATTCTCATTGAAATATACCACCATCTCTTTCTCCATTCTGCTATTGGGCATTTGGGTTATTTCTAGTTTTTCAGTAAATATGAAACTGCTACTATCAACATTCTTGTACAAATCTTTTGATACAGATGTATCTGCCTAACTGTTGAATTTATACAGAGAAGTTGAATTCCTGTGTCACAGGGTATACAAATGTGCTACTTTGCTTGTACGTAACAACCTTTTTCCAAAACCAGTTGTATCAATTATTTCCATTCTCACCCCTGTGTAAGAGCTTTCTTTGCTCTTCAGACTTGACATTTTCAGACTTGTTCATTTTAACCCCTCTGGTAGTGGGCAGTGAGAGCACATTATGGTATTTATTTTCCAGTTATGTAACCACTTTTGTGATGTGCTTGTTCAAGTAATTTGCCCACTTTTTCATTGGGGTGTCTTTTTTTTTCTCACAGATTCACAGATACTTAAAAAAAATCTTCTCGATGTGAATACTTTATAGGATATATTTATTGGAAAATAAATTATCCCATCTAGTGGCTTGCCTTCTGACTCTCTAATGGTATCTTTTGGGGGACAGGAATTCTCAATTTTCATGTACAGTAGTATAATACAGTATTTCAGTTTTTTCTTTTTGCATTGCACCTTTTTTTTGATTTTTTTTTTTTTGGTAGAGTCTCCCTCTGTTCCCCAGGCTGGAGTGCAGTGATATGGGTTCACTGCAAGCTCGGCCTCCTGGGTTCACACCATTCTTCCGCCTTAGCTCCCTGAGTAGCTGGGACTACAGGCGCCGCCACCACGCCTGGCTAATTTTTTGTATTTTTAGTAGAGATGTAGAGATGGGGTTTCACTGTGTTAGCCAGGATGGTCTCGATCTCCTGACCTTGTGATCCACCTGTCTCGGCCTCCCAAAGTGCTGGGATTACAGGCGTGAGCCACCGCGCCCGGCCTGGTGTGTGTTTTGTTTACTACACTTCTATAACACACAGGCAAGAAAATAGCCTATTTTTAAAAAATGCTTTATTGTCTTATCTTTTCATTTTAGATCTGCAATATTATGGTTTGTGATTATTAGTTCTATGTGTCAGCTTAGAGGATGTTTTGGGATGAGTTTAACATTTAAATCAGTGGACTTTGAGTAGAGCAGATGGCCCTCTAAAATGTGGGTGGGCCTCATACAATCAGTTGAAGGCCTGAACGGAACCAAAAGTCTGGCCTCCCTGAGCAAGAGTGAATTCTCCAGCAGGCTGCCTTCGGACTTCCTCTGCACCCTTGACTTTCCTGGGTGTCCAGCCCGCAGACCACAGTGCAGATACTCATTTGCCAGCCTCCATAACGGCGTGAGCCAATTCCTTATAATAACTTCTTTCCATGTATAAACGCATCCTATTGGCTGCGTTACTCTGGAGACCCCTGACTGACACAGGGTGAGAGATAGAGGTCAAGATCCTTTCTTCAGTGCCCTAAAACACCTGAACATAACCCCAGGACTCCGTGGGAACCCAGTTTAATGATACCGGTCTGGGACATGGAACTTAAGTATTAAACAGATATATCCTTCGTCACCTGCTCCTGGCTGTCCATTCTTCCTCGCAGGCAATATGGAGTTTCTGGAGCTTAGGAAGGGCCTTGAAATGCGCAAGGCCGGCCCATCACCAGGCACAAAACAAAAGGGTGCTGAAGCTGAGATCTGATCAAGATGCCATGCTTGCAAGCAGAGTCAGCCGGGAATGTCAAGGGAGGGGGCAGTGAGGAAGAACAACATTACAGAAAAAATGGTGGGCAGTGCGGATGGCATGCTGGAGGAGAATCTGGAAAAAGTGTCCTGGGTTCCGCGGAGAGGGACGGGGAGCACTTCTGGAGCTTCTTGCCTCAGCCTATGAGTGGAGCTATGAGTCCGGTTAGTAAGTAATAGATAACGTTGCCCGCTGGGACCCAGCCGCACACTCAGACGCTGAACCTTCCCGGGTAATCCCGACTGTGTCGTATCTGGGTTTCCATGTCAGCTTTTGTTCACTATGCTGGAGGGAAAAGAATTCGCATGGAATAGGTGGCTGCTTCTGAGACATAATCTTATTCCAACAGTGGTCAGGTGGAGAAAGAGACAGAGGAGGAGGCATGCAGAGTGCCCTGCACTCCTTGATATTTAATTGTGCGCAAACCTGCCCTTCAGAACCCGCAGACACCTCAGGTAGAACTATTCTATCAGGTCATGAATCTTTATTACCCTTTATCTTACATCTGAGCTATCTCATTGAGTCCGTAGTTTATTACTGGAATCCTATGGGCTCTTCTGGACCTATTGACTGTATGGCTTGAGGAATAGTATTTGTGTAGTATGTACCACGGCAATTTTACATCCATAGCAGGTATTGAGATTCTGGAAAGCGTTTCTTTTGGTTTAATTCAGCCAAGTAGCATAGATTAGTATGTATACGGCTCTGATGAAATTTCCCATTGAGAGCAAGTTAGGAAGTACACTCTAATATGATATTATAATTTATATATGTGCTTCATTACTTGAAAGGCAAGGACTCGACAGGATTAGAATGTTGGTCAAGTATTCTTTCAATAAATCCTTCCCCTCCCCTTTTTGCCAGAGTAACCCGGTGTTGATTAAGATGATGATAAGGATTATCTAATCATATTATTTAAGACTAGGTTTTATGTATGATGCACATTCAGCCAGACTTAGGAAAGTTGCATTTATTTTTGGTTACATATAGAAGATACTTAATAAGTATTTGTTAACTGAGCAAAAAAAAAAAAAAAAAAAAAAAAATCACACATAGTACTTTTTTTTTTTTTTTTAAATGGAGTCTCACTCCATCGCCAGGCTGGAGTGCAATGGCGTGATCTCGGCTCACTGCAACCACTGCTTTCTGGGTTCAAGCGATTCTCCTGCCTCAGCCTCCTGAGTAGCTGGGACTACAGGTGCCCGCCACCATGACTGGCTAATTTTTCTATTTTTAGTAGAGATGGGGTTTTACCATATTGGCCAGGATGGTCTCAATCTCTTCACCTCATGATCTGCCCGCCTCGGCCTCCCAAAGTGCTGGGATTACAGGTGTGAGCCACTGCGCCCGGCCTCACACATAGTACTTTCAAAATAAAATGTTTTATTTAAACTCTGTATTTTTATGCTTTTGTGAATGACTAATCATTTTTGCTATATATATATAGCATAATGGAGATGGGGTCTAACTATGTTACCAAGGCTGGTTTCAAACTCCTGGGTTCAAAAACTTTATTTATGTATTTATTTATTCTTGTTATTATTATTCTTGAGACAGAGTCTTGCTCTGTTGCCTAGAGTGGAGTACAGTGGTATGATCTCTGCTCACTGCAAACTCTTCCTCCTAGGTTCAAGCAATTCCCCTGCCTCAGGCTCCCGAGTAGCTGGGATTACAGGTGCCCGCCACCAGGCCTGGCTAATTTTTGTATTTTTAGTAGACACAGGGTTTTACCATATTGCCCAGGCTGATCTCAAACTCCTGACCTCAAGTGATCCAACTGCCTCAACCTCTCGAAGTGCTGGGATTACAGGTTTGAGCCACCGCCCCTGGCCTCTGCTTGCATTTATCCCTCTTGTAATCAATGCATAATTTTTAGTACAATTTAAGTACATAACCCTGACACTCTGCTCATCCTAATGAAAATGTATACAATTGTTTCTATAGCTACCAAAGCACAAACAAAACAAAGCAAAAACAGAAAAGTCTTCTGTGTTATGAAGACAAAAATGTCAGCATTGGAAAATCCTTGAAGCACTGAAATTCTGTGTAAAAACATCTAAAGTCATTATTATAGAGGCCCTTTCCCTCTGAGGCCTCATCTTCAGATAGGACTATCAGATCGTCTTTTCTGTGGTGTGCTGCATTTCTGCATGGCATCATGCAGGACGCTACAAAAGGGCAGTCAGATTCTGTGTCGAGGAAGCCACTACCTCAGTGTATTTGGATCCAAATAAGAAACAGATATGAGACTCTCATTTGATGGCAGATAGAAAGTCTGGACGCCACAGGGACATGATATGCACCAGCATGTGAGCTCGCTCCTAGAAATGTAATCTCTCTTTTGATGTACCTTATTGGTTCATCCTATTTTATGTAAGATGAAGTATGGAGCAGAAAATTAGGCACAGCTGAGATCAGATATATGAGATGGGACAGCCACCAAGGCAAACACAGATAGGGACCAATGTGGGTCAGAAGACAAGGTAGTCAAAAAGCAGACAGAGTCTGTGCAAAGATGTGTGTTGAGTGACAATCTAAGATTGGGGTCTGCAGGTGTTGCCAAGGACACAAAGCAAGGGAATTCAGAAAGTGTGTGTGGCAGACTATATTAATCAGGGTTCTTCACAACCTGTAGGAGGTAAATTTGTATCTTTAGATCTGTATCTATATCTATCTATATCTATATAACTTATGTCTACATCATCTGTGTCTAATATCATCTATATCTATAGGTATATGATCTATACATATCTAAACTCTATCAATATCCATATCCATACATTGATATCTATGTCGCCTCTATTATATCTATATCCAATCATCTATATCTATAAAGATATTTATTGTTAGGAATTGGCTCACACAATTATGGGGGCGTTTCTAGAACCAAACTTCTGCTGCTGTTGAAATGAGCTGGTAGGTCCATTTCTGCAGGGTGGGCTGGGAACTGGAGACCCAGGAGAGCTGACAGTGCAGTCAGAGTCGGCTGGAGAATTCCTTCGTGCTTGGGGAGGGCCAGTCATTTGGTTCCATTTAGGCCTCCAGCTGATTGGATGAGGCCCACCCGCATTATGGAGGGCAATCTGCTTTACTCAAAGTCCACCAATTTAAATGTTAATCTCATTCAAAAGCAACCTCATGGAAACACCCAGAATAATTTTTGACCAACTATTTGGGCACTGTGGGCCAGCCAAATTGACACTCAATTAACCGTCACACAGGTTCAGATATACATTTTTGAAAGATGAAGCCCAGCTGAGCCCGGTGGCTCATGCCTGTAATCCCAGCACTTTGGGAGACTGAGACAGGCAGATCATGAGATCAAGAGATCGAGACCATCCTGGCCAACATGGTGAAACCCTGTCTCTACTAAAAATACAAAAATCAGCTGGGTGTGCTGGCAGGCTCCTGTAGTCTCAGCTACTCGAGAGGCTGAGGTGGGAGAATTGCTTGAACCCAGGAGGTGGAGGTTGCGGTGAGCTGAGATTGCGCCACTGCACTCCAGCCTGGGCGACAGAGTGAGACTCTGTCTCAAAAAAAAAAAAAAAAAAAAAGGTGGAGCCTTTTGTCCATGGTCATATTTCACCTGGCTTTCAAGTTAGAGCAAAGTGAGTTACATTCTGACAAGAACATTTACCTGAACTGTGTGCTTTATATTGCATTAGGAGTATAAATGGTTGGAGAAGACAGACAAAGAGAACCACTCTTCTGTAACAATGGGAAGGTGAAACCCCTTTTCGGACTGGTAATGCTGAAATCCAAGCATGGCTCCAATTCGAGTGGGGGACACAGATACTGTTGACCTCTTTGTTGAAGGGGAGAATCTGGGAGAAAGATTCTTTTATCCTTTATGTCTGCATATTGCGCTTTGGTAAGGTTAGCTGTTAGGAAAGGAGAACTAAGAAAATAGAAAAACTTTAATGATCAATATTGAGAATGAAAATATGTATGCTGGGAAGCCTAATTTGATCATGACCTCGACCTGTGTAACTCTGAAGTGATTTGCATATCGCCAGTGCATGTGCTTCCCCCCAGCATCTGCATCTCCCCTAAGCTGGGCCATCTCTTGTGGACGGGACGTCTCCAGCACCACAGGAGAAGGAACAAAGAGTGCAAGGCATCACTTGCTCTGTGCCTCTGAGGCTGATCCAAACACACAGCTGGCACTTACATCAAAGCAAACTTGCCTTACGGGGATGTGGAGGAAGATCAGACTCTGGCACTTAGCATTTTCCTTTTATTTTAGCATGATCACCAATGCCACAGTCCCCCTGGGGATGGACTCATTTCAACAGCAGCAGAAGCTCGCTTCTAGAAGCACTCCCATTTGCACAGGACAGAGGTGAATGGAAATGAATAGATGACCTTGATAGGCATCTCTTGATATGTTTGTATAATCATTAAATTTTCTAACTATAAAAGAAATCATGTTCTTATTCCGGTTTTTTTTGTTTTGTTTTGTTTTTGTTTTTGTTTTTGTTTTTTTTGAGATGGAATCTCACTCTGTTGCCTAGGCTGGAGTGCAGTGGCGTGATCTCGGCTCACTGCAACTTCTGCCTCCCGGATTCAAGCAATTCTCCTGCCTCAGCCTCCCGAGTAGCTGGGATTACAGTCATGCACCACCATGCCCGGCTAATTTTTTTGTATTTTTAGTAGAGACGGGGGTTTCACCATATTGGCCAGGCTGGTCTCGAATTCCTGAGGTTGTGATCCACCCTCCTTGGCCTCCCAAAGCGTTGGGATTACAGTCATGAACCACTGTGCCCAGCCTCATGTTCTTATTCTTAAGAGAAAAATAGAAACAGAAGAGAATAGAGGGGAAAATATCCAATATTAAACAATCAGCAAACATTAAGTATTTATTATGTGCCAGGCACTGTGCTTGAAATAACTAGTACTAAGATCCATGCATTCCATATACTCTGCATAGATCCATACATGTGAATCTCATGAATCTTCATAGAATATTCCCTCTGCCTTTCTTTCTCATATATATATGTGTGTGTGTATATATATACACATAATTTAAGTTTGTCTGTGTACACATATATATTTTTAATTCAAAGTTGGAGAATGTTTGCATGGCTCAGGATGTGGCTTCTCATTTAAAAGTGACTTGTGGGTCAGGTGCGGTGGCTCACGCCTGTAATTCCAGCACTTTGGGAGGCCGAGGTGGGTGGATTACCTGAGGTCAGGAGTTTGAGACCAGCCTGGCCAACATAATCAAACCCCATCTCTACTAAAAATACAAAAATTAGCCGGGGGTGGTGGCGGGCACCTGTAATCCCAGCTACTTGGGAGGCTGAGGTGGGGAGAATGTCTTGAACCCGGGAGGTGGAGGTTACCGTGAGCCGAGATCACACCATTGCATACTCCAGCCTGGGCAACAAGAGTGAAACTCTGTCTCAAAAAAAAAAAAAAAAAAAAAAAAAGTGACTTGTGGCTGGGCGCGGTGGCTCACGCCTGTAATCCCAGCACTTTGGCAGGCTGAGGCGGGCAGATCACGAGGTCAGGTGATTGAGACCATCCTGGCTAACACGGTGAAACCCCGTCTCTACTAAAAATACAAAAAAATTAGCCGGGCGTGGTGGCGGGTGCCTGTAGTCCCAGCTACTCGGGAGGCTGAGGCAGGAGAATGGTATGAACCCGGGAGGTGGAGCTTGCAGTGAGCCAAGATCGTGCCACTGCACTCCAGCCTGGGTGACAGAGTGAGACTCTGTCAAAAAAAAAAAAAAAAAAGAAGAAGAAGGAGGTGGAGGAGGAGAGGGAGAGGGAGAGGGAGAGGGAGAAGGGGAAGGGAGAAGGGGAAGGGGAAGGAGAAGGAGAATGAGAAGAAAAGATTTCTTGAGAGCTTCCTATTGCCCGCCACTGTCCTAAGCATAAAGAGTAGATGGGTGAACAAATCAGACAAAAATGCCTGCTCCCATGGATCTTCAATCTGGTGTGCATTTCTTATATGTGTGCATCTTTTCTGTTTCCATCTTTATTCTGTGCTCCATAGAATGCTCTTTTCTCTCATTTAAATAACCCTCCCATTCTTGAGTCTAGCACTGTCACCCAGGCTGGAGTGCAGTGGTGCAATCCCAGCTCACTGCAACCTCTGCCTCCCAGGTTCAAGGGATTCTCCTGCCTCAGCCTCCCGAACCCTCCCATTCTTTAGTACCCAGGTCAAAGTCCACTTCCTTCTGTGACTCACCCTGGGCTTTTCCCGCTAGAATTCCAGCTCATCTAGTTGCTGTGTGGTGAGCACTGACATTACTTTTCTTGAATGTTTAAACTCTTACTCTTCACCTCGTGGCTGGCACTGAGCAATGTCTCCCTTGCACTGTGATTGTTTATGTTCATGACCCTTTTCTCCTGCGAAATACAAAGTTCTTTGCAGCCAAAGTCCAGGACTTATCTATGTTTGCCTCCCTTGCATCACTAAACACAGGGCCACATGCACCACTGATGCGTCATACGTGTTTCTTGAAGACTTCAAGTAAGTGAAGGGGGAACTGGCCGTGATTCATGTTGTTTTATATAAGCACACGTCGGACACTGCCCAGTGGACAAAGGAAACAAAGTCTTTTGTTTTGACTCTGAGTGGGTCCAAGTCCTTCCCCGTAAGGCTTGGGGACAGGCCAGTGGTGGAGTAACTGCAGGTCGTGTCCAGGAATACTTCATACCTAATGCCATTTCAGATATTAGGGATGTCATGCAACATGAGATCACCCCAAGCAAACTTTCCAAAAGATGCCTGTCCAGCTCAACTTCCTTGGAACTTTGGATGTTCTATGAGCTTTCTAATGCTGCTGTAAAAAAGTACCACACATTTAGTGGCTTAAAACAACACCAAGTTATTATCTTAAAGTTCTGGAGGTCAGATGTCCAAAATGGGTTTTCGTGGGCCAAGTAAAAGTGTCAGCAGGGCTGTGTCCCTTCTGGCAGCTCTGGAGGAAAATGTTTCCTTGCTTTCTTCAGCTTCCAGAGGCTGCCTGTATTCCTTGGCTTATGGTTTCTTCTTTGCCCCAACCTCCGCTTCTGTGGTCACATCTCCTACTCTGACTGTGACCCTCCATGTAAGGACCCTTGTGAGGACATTGGACCCACCTGGATCATCCAGGATCATCTCCCCCGCTCAAGGTCCTTCATTTAATCACACCTGCAAAGTCCCCTTGGCTATGTAAGATGACATTGTCACAGGTTCTCCAGGTTAAGATGGGACATCTTTGGGAAGACATGATTCTGTCACAGATTTTATTTATTTATTTATTTATTTATTTATTTATTTATTTATTATTATTTTTTATTTTACAGAGTCTCCCTCTATTGCCCAGGCTGGAGTGCAATGGCACAATCTCAGCTCACTGCAACCTCCACCTCCTGGGTTCCAGAAATTCTCCTGCCTCAGCCTCCTGAGTAGCTGGGATTACAGGCCCGTGCCATCATGCCTGGCTAGTTTTTTTGTATTTTTAGTAGAGACAGGGTTTTGACATATTGGCCAGGCTGGTCTTGAACTCCTGATTTCGTGATCTTCCCGCCTCGGCCTCCCAAAGTACTGGGATTACAGGCATGAGTCACCATGCCCGGCCAAGTCACAGGTGTTATTGTCACCACTTCTTTGGTTTCCAGGTTTCTCAACAGGGTTGGGGTTGACAGAGGGCAGATACGTCTGTGGTTGGTGTTATAAGCTAGTTAGAGCATGAAGATCTTGAGTATCCTGCCTCGCAATAGCTGGTACTAATGCCCTTGTGCATCCTTCTGATTTAGCATTCTACTATTTAGAACACGCTTGTTCTTTGGAACCTACTTCCTGAATTTTCTTTCACTCTCTTTCCACAGGTATGTTCCCACAGCCTAGAATAATAGGACAATAGAATGGTAAGCCGGAAAAATCAACTCTGTTGGTCCTGGGTGTAGAGGAGGTGAAATATCAGGGAGAGAAATGAGGGATGGGGAATAATTCGTGATTATAATATTTTATTTTTTTCAGCAATGCAACATCTTGTTAGGCTAGTTTGTCCCAAAATGTTTTTTAAAACATACATTTTGCATATGGAGAGTCCTGGTTTTTAAAATATTATTCTGATCCTGTAGCACTTTTTTTTTTTTTTTTTTTTTTGCCCAAACATACAAGATATATTATTTGCAAAAGCAGTAAAAGTTCATCTACAGAGAAGATATGTTTAAACAATAGTAATTTGAAAATCATAATGCAGTGGATTGAATGTTTGTGTTCCCCCCAAATTCATATGCTGAAGTCCTGGGAAGAGAGGCCTTAGGAAGGTGATTAGTTGTGAGGGTGGAATCCTGATGATAAGATGAGTGGGGGCCCTGTAAGAAGAGGCCCCCAAGAACACTCATTCTCAGCCACTTGAGGACGCAGTGAGAAGCACTGTCTGTGAACCAGGACACAGGCCTTCACCAGACACTGAATCAGCCGGCACCTGACCTTGGACCTCTAGCCTCCAGAACTCTGAGAAATACATGTTTGTTGTTTAATCCACCTAGTCTGTGGGATTCTGTCACGGTAGCTCCAAATGACTGAGACACATACATAAATCAACACCAGGATGATGCTCTCTTTGCTTTTCCTCATATTGTCCTTTCCTGGCTGTACTTTGGAAAAATAATACCTGCCATGTACATGTGCACACTCACCCGGTATTAGGTGTGATAACGCTGCTTTCATTTTGAACAATTAAATGTCTTCAAAGTGAAATATCAGGCTGGTTCGTACAATTTATTCTTATTTAGCGAATGACTAAATCTTTTGTCAGTTTCATAAAACAAATTGATTATGGTTTCTCTATTAGTTACCCCTATAACTAAGATTTGTGATGTCAGCCATTGGTAATCTTACTTACACACGTTTCGCACTCAGAAGCTGGTGAAGCCACAAGAAATGTTACACAAATGTTCTACGAGGAAGTTTGACAATATAAGAAAATGGTCTCGCTGTCAATCTCTTGGAGATAATTGGACAGTTTACAGGGAGTCAACTGATAGAATGAGAGACAGTCTCTACATACTGCCCTGAGAACATACATAACATTTGGGTTTAATTTTGCTTATTGATTGATTGATTGAGACAGAGTCTCACTCTGTCACCAGGCTGGAGTGCAGTTGCGTGATCTCGGCTCACTGCAACCTCCGCCTCCGAGGTTCAAGCAATCCTCCTGCCTCAGCCTCCTGAGTAGCTGGGATCATAGGTGTCTGCCACCACACCCAGCTAATTTTTGTATTTTTAGTAGAGATGGGATTTCACCACGTTGGCCAGGATGGTCTCGATCTCTTGACCTGGTGACCCGGCCGCCTTGACCTCCCGAAGTGTTGGGATTACAGGCGAGAGCCACTGCGCCCAGCTGAGTTTAACTTTATTTTACAGGAAATACAAGAAGAGGATCATGTGGGGCCCTCTTTCCATTTACAGTTTGTGACAGTCTTGCAAGTCCAGAAGAAGTGAGGAAAATGAGAAATGTGATTATTGTAGTTAATATGCTAAGTGTCCCACAGAAAATTTTGATTTTGTTACTGTTTGGAAGTGAAACTCACTACATTCAACAAGGATTTAATATCTGTGGATTAAAAATTAATGTGCACTATTAAATTCAATCCAGATTATTTATTTAAACAGATAAAATACATATATCAGAAGTGGTATGCTGATGAAAACAAAGAAACACAGGCTATATTTTTAGAAATAATTAGAGATTATTTTTCAACTGTATTTTCTTTAACCTTGATAAATATATTACACTAAATAATACATTTTTTCTTTGGTGGAGTGTAAAGTTGTCTAAAATAATTTCTTCTGTCTCCTCTACAAATGGAAAATAGCTGTAAATATGTTGGCTTTTAATTTGTTTTTGATCTCTAGAAAACAATGACTTTTGACTTCTTAGCTGAGAGGACTGGGTTTTATATTTGTGTGGTCTTCAGATTACAATGGGTTATGATTGGAAAGGTAGTCAGTTGTTTGGTTTATGAGACCTAGTTGGATTTTGTGGACCAATCAGTGAAGGTAGCAGGTGCCAGCATGTACCTTTCGGATGTGCCCTGTAAGGGGGACACCTGCCTTGGTAACGACGGCTCTGGGGGAAAGGGGTGCTGCCTGACTGCATTGCTCTGTCTCGTCAATTGGTCCCCAAATCCCCACCGCAGGGGAACCCTGACTCCCTGCACGTGGCTTCTGCGTTCCCCTCCAGCTGGGCTCCTCTTCCTGTCTGCTCACTGTCTTCCCAGCCACCTCTAGCTTCAATGCCGACGAGGCCCTGCACTTTGCATCTCAGATCACTGAGGGAGCCTGACAGACACTCAGGGCTTTTGGTTAACAATCTGCACAACTCTGGCTTTTATTTTGCTATTTCCCATTGTCATAGGTGGGGACAAAACCCTATTGAACACATGATCTATCTGAATTAGAGGATAAATCAGAATCACAGACTAGAAGCCAGGCGCGGTGGCTCACGTCTGTAATCCTAACACTTTGGGAGGCCAAGGCAGGTGGATCACGAGGTCAGGAGATCGAGACCATCCTGGCTAACATGGTGAAACCTCGTCTTTACTAAAAAATATAAAAAATTAGATGGGCGTGGTGGCTGGCGCCTGTAGTCCCAGCTACTCGGGAAGCTGAGGCAGGAGAATGGCGGGAACCCGGGAGGCAGAACTTGCAGTAAGCCGAGCTCACGCCACTGCACTCCAGCCTGGGCAACAGAGTGAGACTCTGTCTCAAAAAAAAAAAAAAAAAAAAAAAAAAAAAGAATCACAGACTAGAATACAATAAAATCCAAGTCTTCTCCTACAGATGAGGAAGTTTGCAGTGCACCAGGAACTACGCTCAATCATTTGCATCTGCACACTTACTTAGTATTCAAGACAAATTTATGAGGCAGACATTACATTTTGAATTACTCCCATTTTACAGCTGAAGATCCGGAGGTTACAGAGATGACGTAACCTGCTTATCTTGCAGATGGCCTTCAGGCCTCGGCTGGACAGAAACACGGGGATCAAAAGCACACATCACTCTCTTTAAGAGGAACCCACCTCTTCCCTCTGACAAGGAGGCTCCTGTAGAGCTAATGCCAGGGTATAAGGCGTTTTCCATTTTCTTTCAACTCCCAGTAGTGTAGAAAATAAAGATACTCTTCTACTTCCCACCATTGTGATAAAATGTATTAAAATAAAGTATTAAAAGAAGCTTAATAATGACATGAAAAATGAATGCCAACTGGAATTCCCACAGTGTCCCTCCTGGGTATTTTTCAGATTACTTATAGAGGCTGGAAGGACTCTTACAGCATCTACGTTCCTAGCTGGCACTTGTAACTGCCCCACCCAGGCAGATCCCACTAACGCTGCCACATGGTTGCTGTGAGGATCGATACCACTTGGTAACTCACTGATGTGGTCTGACCCCTGCTCTCCGGTATGTGGCTAGCAGGCTTTCCCACGTCTTTCACTTGCAGACAAGCAGCAGCTGAGCTGTGAGGCCCATGGAGTTGTGCAACCAGGGGAGTGAGACAGAGAGCCCCACATGGGAATTTGCAAATAGGAGGTGTTCTGGATGATTCATGGAAAAAGGGTTACACGGACCCATGGCTGGGCTGGCATGCAGCCTCTGCACACATTCATTTGCTGGAGTAGATTTGATTCATGTGTGGGTCCTCAGAGGGGATGATGCTGGTGCTCTCCCCTGACCACGGGGGTGGATTTCTTGTGTGTGCGTGTCCTTGGGTGTGAGTTTTGCTCCAGCAGCAGCATCAGTTGCTGCAGGCTATGGGTGCCAGCTTTGTCTGTGTGTGCAGAGATGTGGAAAGGACCCTGGCTGAGTCTTATCCAATACCAGACAGGTCGGTGAGCAGGAAACCCACAGGTGAGTGAGTAGAAATCCCAGCATCCCTGCCTTGGCTTCGGGCTATTCCGAGGCATTCTTACTCCCGTGGACCCAGGCTCAAGCTGCCCTCTGAGGGCTCTGCTGAGATCGCACCTGTGCTGGGTGCCGGCCTCCATGACCTGCTCCCTTGCCTGCCAATTGCTTTCTTCCAAGAGCGTGTCCCTGTCTCAGGCTCTGCTTCTGGGGACCTCAACCTGAGACAAACCTAGTACTGATAAATAAATTGTGAAATCTTCACCAGAAGGGATTATGCAGTCATTAAACCTGATGATTTAAAGGCTGGGCACGGTGGCTCACTCCTGTAATCGTAGCACTTTGGGAGGCCAAGGTGGGAGGATCGTCTGAGGTCAGGAGTTCGAGACCAGTCAGACTAATATGGTGAAACCCCATCTCTACTAAAAATAAAAAATTAGCCGGGCATGGTGGCGTACGCCTGTAGTCCCAGCAACTTGGGAGGCTGAGAAAGGAGAACTGCTTGAACACAGAAGGTGGAGGTCGCAGTGAGCTGAGATCGTGCCACTGCACTCCAGCCTGGCTACAGAGCAGGACTCTGTCTTGGGAAAAAAAAAAAAAAGTGATGATTAAAAAGTACAATTATGGATTCATAAAGAAGTTTACAATTTATGGTTAGGAAGAAGACACAGTCTACCAAAATGTCTATGGATTTTAATTTTTGTAAGAAAAATGTGAGCATGGATAAATCTCAAAATCTATAATAAGAAGTATCTTCAGGATATGGCTGGGCGCAGTGGCTCACGTCTGTAATCCCAGCACTTTGGGAGGCCGAGGCAGGTGGATCACCTGAGTTCAGGAGTTTGAGACCAGCCTGGCCAACGTAGTGAAACCCTGTCTCTATTTAAAATACAAAATATAGCTGGGCGTGGTGGCAGGCGCCTGTAATCCCAGCTACTCAGGAGGCTGAAGCAGGAGAATTTCTTAAACCCGGGAGGCAGAGGTTGCAGTGGGCTGAGATCGTGCCACTGCACTCCAGCCTGAGTGACAGAGCAAGACTCTGTCTCGGGTGGGGGGGTGGGAAGAAAGAAAGATCTTCAGGTAAAAGAGTAATTTTAATTTTTTTCTATTTGTTTGCTTGCATTTAAGAACTTTTATATATTAAAATTAACAGCTGGCTGGGCACGGTGGCTCACATCTCTAATCCCAGCACTTTGGGAGGCCAAGACAGGTGGATCACCTGAGGTCAGGAGTTCGAGACCAGCCTGGCCAACACGGTGAAACCCCATCTCTACTAAAAATACAAAATTAGCGGGGCGTGGTTGCACGTGCCTGTAATCTCAGCTACTCGGGAGGCTGAAGCAGGAGGGGAGGCTGAAGCAGGAGGGGAGGCTGAAGCAGGAGAATCGCTTGAAACAGGGAGGTGGAGGTTGCGGTGAGCCAAGATCGTGCCATTGCACTCCAGCCTGGGCAACAAGAGCAAAACTCTGTCTCAAATAAATAAATAAATAAATAACAGCTGGCTGGGCACAGTGGCTCACGCCTGTATTCCCAGCACTTTGGGAGGCCGAAGCAGGTGGATCACGAGGTTCAGGAGTTCAAAAACAGCCTGATCAACATGGTGAAAACCCGTCTTTAGTAAAAATACAAAAATTAGCCGGGCATGGTGGTGTGCGCCTGTAATCCCAGCTACTCAGGCAGCTGAGGCAGGAGAATTCCTTGAATCCAGGAGGCAGAGGTTGCAGCGAACTGAGATTGTGCCACTGCACTCCAGCCTAGGCCACAGAGTGAGACTCTGTCTCAAAAAAATAAAAAATAAATGAATAAATAAAAATAAGTAAATAAAAAGTTGGGGAGATGGATGGTGGAGATGGTTGCACACCAGTGTGAATGTCTCCACTGCTGCTGAACTACACACTTAAACGTGGTTGACGTTGTAAATTTTATTTTACGTAGTTATGACTATTTTACCACAATAAAAAAAAAAACTGATAAAAATAGAGACTCTGGGACAGCATGGTGACAAAGATTCTTTGCATGACCCAACTTTCATGATCTATATTTATGTCATTAGCTATACATTTATCAGGCTCCCAAACCTTCTCCTAGGCCCATCTGTACACTTCCCTGTAAAATCAACTTTTGCAAAAACCTTGCTAAGTCAGTTTAGCAAGGACCTGCCACCATCAGTATCTGATCACCCTTGATGACGCTGGATCGGGTTCCCCATCCTCTGCCATCCCACTGGCGATGTCTAAACACCCTGGCCTGCTTTCAACATGGATCCTGTTAGGTTGGTTTAGACAGCATCCCCCTGACCTCCGGTTTCCTCTTAGTCACTTTGCACCCACTGACCTCACCCCCAGCTTGCTCCTTGGCTGTGCATTCCCACTTGCTCATGCTGTATTCAGAGTTGAGCCCAGTCTCTCTCCCCCACTGCAAAATCCTATTGCAGTAGTCTCTATGCCTATCGCCATGGTCTCCAGAATAAAGCCTTCCTTCCTTGTTTTAACAAGTATTATTGAATATTTTATTTCTTTAGTAATGAGCTCCAGGAGGTTTTCTGATCACTTTCAGTCTGTACAGGGAAGCCCTTAGCATGTCACAGTTCCCCAGTGATTTCCACTCTGTCTAGGAGGACCTGTCACATGCCTTGTCCCCTTTGCACATTGCCCTGTGGACAGGGATGGCTGGGGGGATAAAAGCGAGGATGTCAGCGACTGGTTATCTGCGTGACCCTGAGACCTTTGGCGAGTCAACGTAGAATGTTCAGTGTTGTTTCCAGAAGCAGAGCTTTTTGAATCAGATCAATCTGAGGCAATATTGTCCCTGTGAAATCTCATCTGCGAACTTTTTTTAGTGTCCTGTGGATTATTGCTATTATTCTCAAAAATTTAATTGAAAGTGACGGATGAATGTGGCAGTAAAATTTGAGTATAAAAAGGATGGCTTTAGAATGAATGGTTTTAAATATGTCTGTATGCACTAAAGTTTATTTGGTTACATTTTTTATTACTGACTTGTTAGCTGTATCTCTATTTTCTGCTTTATGGATCTGGCTGTTCTTATTTAAAAGTATAAACAAGCAAAACCTTTACTTGGTAAGTCTGATAGTTCTGTGGCCAGATGGTGCCAGTTCACTTCCAGCTGAACTGATACAGCCTGACCACATTCCATGCTGACAAATAAGATGAAAGATTCTCCTGTGTGGCTTAAATATCTCAATTTTCTTCTGGAAGCAGAACTGCTGCTGATAAATGTGATATTGAGCAACTGCAGAACAGATTTTTCCTTATAGTAAATGTTTAATCATTTCCCATGGTCTTATGCTTCTGGTGTTATCTCATAGTCCCTAAATGTAAAATCATCCTCAGAACCTGCATTAACGAATAAAGCTAGGTGTAGGAAGCCAAAATAATGAAAAACAACGCCTTAGAAATGCAAAGGCTAAATGGGGCCAAGCTGGTTTTATTATCTTTGTATATACTCAGTTTGCCAATATTTTTTTTCCCTGGGATTCTTTTAATGCTGGTATATAGGGTTTTGATAGCATACAGATCATGCCAATTTGGTTGACAAATCCTAGCAACAGAATTATCCTAAATACACTTTCGGGGGACATGATCAGAATCATTATGCAGCTCTGTGGGCAGCTGTGGGAAGGGAAGACACTTTGATGTCAGGGCTAAGACAATGGCCTTTTTTGTGAAAAGTACTAAGAAGACAAACTCATCAGTGTTCATCGTGATGGATTAGCATATCTTGAACACGGTGACCATATTTTCTGAACCCCAATATTAGAATGCATGTGGTTCATCTGAATAATGTGGATACATGGTCAGGAGTCCTAGCACAGCAGCTGTTTTCTCTCTCTTAATTCTTATTCATAAACTTTCTTAGTCCATTTGTGTTGCTATAAAGGAATACCTGAGGCTAGGTCATTTATAAGAGGAGAGATTGGGCCGGGCATGGTGGCTCACGCCTGTAATCCCAGCACTTTGGGAGGCCGAGACGGGCAGATCACGAGGTCAGGAGATTGAGACCATCCTGGCTAACACAGTGAAACCCCGTCTCTACTAAAAATACAAAAAAGTAGCCGGGCATGGTGGTGGACGCCTGTAGTCCCAGCTACTCGGGAGGCTGAGGCAGGAGAATGGCATGAACCTGGGAGACGTGTGAAACGTACCAATTTTTCTCATCTTCTCTCAAGAGTATTTGGGCCAGGTGTGGTGGTTCAAGCCTGTAATCCCAGCACTTTGGGAGGCCAAGGTGGGCAGATCACCTATGGTCAGGAGTTTGAGACCAGCCTGGCCAACATGGTGAAACCCTGTCTCTACTAAAAATGCAAAAATTAGCCAGGCGTGGTGGTGGATGCCTCTAGTACCAGCTACTCAGGAGGCTAAGGCAGGAGAATGGTGTGAACCCGAGAGATGGAGCTTGCAGTGAGCTGAGATTGCGCCATTGCACTCCAGCCTGGGTGACAGAGCGAGACTCCATCTCAAAACAAACAAACAAACAAACAAACAAACAAAAACAAAAACGAAAAGAAACCTCTTCCTTCAACAGATGTTTCCACAAATTGTTTTCCTGGTGCCACCACTTTGTAAGGTTTTTCTAACTCAATAGATGACTTAACTGCCTGTTGGACTTACATGTCTCCCCTAAATTATTTCGTATCCTCTTGCTTTCATTTAAGGCAGAGTTTGGGTCCCCTTTATGGTAGGACTGGACAATCAGGCTAAACTCTGCTTTTCTTGCTTTTCTCCTACCTCGTTATCAATGAATTCACCCTCTGGTGCTCTGAGAGACTAAATTGATACTGCCAGTTTCCGCTCTAGAGATTGACTGAACTGGAATCCACTTCCCGTTTCTAAACAAGACAGGTGCTCCTGTCACAGTGGAACGGAGTGTTAGTTTCAAAATGCATGTTGAAATATTTTTCCTTTCTTGCTTTTAGCCTTGAAATATATTAATACTCTAAAATTCTTTGTTTCCCTCCCTTCTCATCACACACTTCCTTGCATTGCTAGCCTATCTAATTACATGCTTGATTAGAAGTTTCAGGGGCTAATCTTGAGACAAACCAGGCATGGAGACCTAGCTGTGAAATTCCAGAGATCACCTTAAGGCAGTTAGTCTACAACCCAGCCATTGTCCGGATGATGCCAGCCCATACTCCAGGTGAACTGTGACTCAAGATGGCCGCTGGCACAAGACACACAGACCTTGGACTCAGCACCATCCCACATGCCACCCATTCCAAGTTCCCCTTTGTAAACCCTTCTCCTCAGCCTAACGTTTGGAATGGTCTTTTAAGGACATGGGCCTGGCCATTCCCTAGCTGCTAGCATTTGAATAAAATTGCTTCCTTTCAGCACATCTCACTTCTTGAGTTTTTGACCTCTGACTAGCTGGACTTGCAGCTGGACTTGGGTTTGGGTATGACAGGAAATGATCCTAAGTGACACTGCAAAGCTGCCCAATTTTAAAGCCACCCTATATTCATTTTTTGACCAGTAATTCTTAATTATTGTTACACAGATCCTGTTGATGCAGTAACTGACTTTTTCTTTGGCTTCCATACATCCTTCATGTTTATTACATCAGAGGTGCCTCTGAATTGCATTTTTCTGTTGCATATTACCAGCATCTGCATGGCAGAATTACAATAATAACCTATAAGGCGGTTGAAATTAATGCATTGGTTATCCCTGGGGAGTGGGGTCAAAGGTAGTGGAGAATTTTATTTTCTATTTCATAAACTTCTGTATTCATTTCCTTTTTACTACAAGCCAGTGTCACATTTCTAATGACAAATAAAGAAAATGTTTTCACAAGGCAGACAAGTAGTTGCAAAGATGGTTAAGTTGGTAAATCCAGATCAGTTATGCATCTCAAGTACCAGTCTTCTTTGAGCAATAATTCGTAGAATCAAAGTCTAATTCAGTGTTTCTACTTGCTTTCTCGGGGCCCTAATTCCTCTAATATAGAATGGCTGTGAGAGTGACCGGGAATTACTTTTTTGAGTACAAAACAGAAAGTGGAAAGGAGCTATTCTTGTCTCTGAATGTATTTGGTATACATTGTCAGAAATGAATTAAAAAACACTGAAAACATAATATATTTTTGCTAGTGTTTGAGTGATTGTTAAATAACAATCCACTTGAAGTTTTAACATTTGCTATTGCTGCTGAATATTTATGTACTTCTGCAGTGCTGTCTATTATGATCAATAAAAGATGTATACATAAGGAGATATGAAGGTATGCCACCATTGGGGTGACCTTAACTTGAAGGACGAACAAAACAGAAAAACTAAACCAGCAAGCTAATTAATGAGAGACTGTAGCCCAACCTTTGTGCAAACCATCTTCCAAATATTTTGGTCAAAATGTTGTTTTTAGGACAATGGTGTAGAATGGAGGAATGCAAGTCATGATGAGGCAGTGAATGCCTTGGAAGATGTTTTATTCAATGAGTACATTAATTAGACTCTATTGGTTAGGGGTGAGAGAAAGCAGTCGACCCTGCTGAAATCATGTGTTTGTTCCTGCTAGGGAGATGGTGGACTCCCTAGTCTTTTTTTTTTTTTTTTTTTTTTTGACAGAGTCTTGCTCTGTCACCCAGGCTGGAGTACAGTGGCACAATCTTGGCTCACTGCAAGCTCCGCCTCCCAGGTTCACACCATTCTCCTGCCTCAGCCTCCCGAGTAGCTGGGACTACAGGCGTCCGCCACCATGCCTGGCTAATTTTTTGTATTTTTAGTAGAGATGGGGTTTCACCGTGTTAGCCAGGATGGTCTTGATCTCCTGACCTCATGATCCACCCGCCTCAGCCTCCCAAAGTGCTGGGATTACAGGCGTGAGCCACCGTGCCCGGCCCAGATTTCCTAGTCATTGACTGACCAGGTTGCAACCTGTGCCCATGATGGTGGGGGTAGGGGCCTGATAATGCACAATCCCATCAGGATGAGATGGAGTGGAGGAGGGGTTGTTCTCCAAAATGTCACTGGATGGACAAACCACAGTGCCCACCACGGAGGGCCATTTACCTAGGGTCTGGTAAATTTATCAGCACTTGGAAGACTACCCAAAGGGGAATTACATTTAGACATTGGATAATTAAGTGGATATATATTCTTCTAACTTCCAGTCTAGCCAAGCACTTGTAAAAAAAATCACTTCGTCATAAATAACCTAGCAAACCAAGAAAAAAATATTGCTCAAATCAGATCCTATGACAGCTTTGTTGGAAATGCATAAACTACATTTGGGACATCTTGATGATCATTGCTTCAAAAATTTTTAAAGACTCCTCTGAGTGAGAGAAATCTCCCTTATCTAAACTAACTTATTTCATCGCATGTAAAAATTTGGATCTGTCATAAATAATTATACTTAGGATGATGATGATCAATGGATACCCTTTTACAAAATGATGACTATTTGCCAGGCACCTGTGAAGCTTATCAGATGCATTTTCTTACATTTTTTTTTTTTTTTTTTGAGACGGAGTCTCACCTTGTTGCCCAGGCTGGAGTGCAATGGTGCGATCTTGGCTCACTGCAACCTCTGTCTCCCAAGCTCAAGTGATTTTCCTCCCTCAGCCTCCCAAATAGCTGGGATTATAGGAGTGCACCACCATGCCTGGCTAATTTTTGTATTTTCAGTAGAGATGGGATTCACCATGTTGGCCAGGCTGGTATCAAACTCCTAACCTCAGGTGATCCACCCACCTTGGTCTCCCAAAGTGCTGGGATTACAGGCATAAGCCATCGCGCCTGGCCCATGTTTTCTTACGTAATTTCTACAAAAATTGTATACGTTTTAAAATCCTCATTTTTATAAATAGGTTTGAACAAAGCACATAGCTTACTTGAGTTCACATTATGTCATTAATCAGGGGTTCAAACCAGATTTGCCTGTTTCTACAGCCTGTCCTCTTGTTATGCCCAGACCGTTTATTCCCCGAAGAAGACCACCAGAGTCCAGAGTCAAAGCTAAGCAGCAAGGATCTTTATTACAGGTTCGAACCTGGAACTCTCCCTCGCTCGCGAAACGAGACGGGCAGGAGAGCTCCCCCACTGAGCTCCGAGCAGTGTTATATAGTCTAAGAAAAGTGGGCATAGAGTTATTATACAAATCAGATATATGATTGGCTAGTGTTTGAACAAGGCGATTTGGCTAACTATGATTGGTTCCCACCATTTCTGATATTTCGGTTCAACCTTTGAGGCGGGAGAGCAGGTTTATGGCAGCAAGAGTTTATCTTACTTAAACACGTCTTGTGACCTTGTCTCAGAACTTACAAAATCTCTGGTACGTGCAGAAAAACAGGTACTCCCAGAACTTACGAAATCTCTGGTATGTGCAAAGATTAGAGAGCAGAACAAAAGGGTGTAGCGGGGGGGGGGGGGGGGGGGTACACATCTATCTTTGTGTCCTTTCACTCTCACCTGCTCTACTATATTGACCTGACCTGAGCTGCAGTATGCCTGCATGAATGAAGGGAAAGAGACATTGCAGCAGTTATTCACAGAGCTGAGCATGGGGGGTGGGGTGGAGAGTGGCTCTTTTTGGAGAGGGAGATGATTTGACATCTTAGATGACTTAGGGGTATCATTTTTCAACTAAAGCATTCACTTAACTGTTACCGTTCAGGTCATTTGTATTCATTCAATTTTCCATCTAGCAAGGTAACCACTTTTAATTTTCATATGTAAAATAGATAAATGTAATTTTTATTTAGGGGATTGTATCCTGAATGAAACCCAGTATCTTTCACCATTAATTGCTCCATTTAAGTTTTGGGAGGGTAAAACAATAACAGTATTTGCATGGTGCTTCATAATTAGTTGAGCATTTTCCAATTCATTGCCTGCAATGTAACAAGGCAGATATTGGTCCCTCTATTTCATTGATGAGGAAACAAATTTAGAGAGTTGTGTGACTTTTTCTAAATCTTCAGACTCCAAATCTTATGCTCTATTCCTTGCAATTCTTTTTTTTTTTTTTTTTTTTTTTTTTTTTTGGGGGG